>NW_028176112.1:1387500-1447500 GCF_949987555.1 Borostomias antarcticus
TCAAAGTAAAATTGCAATCTGGCTTGCTGAACTGTCCCATTCAATCCACTAGCTTGAAAAGTTGTCAAATTCAATAAAAAACACAATAACACAGACATGCAATTAGGTTATCTGAATGCCAACCTGATAAAGATGCTCCTTGTTCTGCTGTCAAAGATGCACTGAACTAATTCAGTGAGACTAACTCAGGTTGACGTAATCATATTGCTTCCCTAAAATGTCTACCATTGCGAATCAAAGTAAAATTGCAATCTGGCTTGCTAAACTGTCCAATTCAATCCACTAGCTTGAAAAATTGTCAAATTCAGTCCAGAAAACTAAGACGTTATAGCCCTTTTTTAAAATCTTCAAAAATCGATCAAAAGAGGGAATTAATCCGATTTGGGGGACATCAATCCGTTTTCGCTATACTTTCTGCACAATTCTGCACAATTCTGAGATGTCACTGTATAATATTCAATGGCATGGTCCTGGGAGTACGTGACCAGCATTTGGTAGATTCCAATGAAAGAGGAATGTGTGGTGGCCCACAAGGTCTTCTCTCTACTGTAGAGGCCTTTTGCAAGGAGTGTGGGTGGTGAGGGTATTTCTTGGGTACCTAGCTGAATGCCTCCTGTACAATGTCCACCGGCACTGTCTTTGGATACACTGACCCGCATTCGGATTGATTCTACCAGTAAATGCACGTTTGACAGGTCAAAAGGTCACTTTTGTACTGATCCGTTTTCAAGGACACTCTGATCCGATTTCAAGGACAGTGTCCTCGAAATCGGATCAAGGTGTAATTAATATGTCATCATATCATCAACTAGTGATGAATCAATGGGATCAAATACATTGTTTATGACATATTAATTACATTGCATGCACTAGAATTGTGTCCAGGAAATGTGCTTTCTAGTTTATTTGTATTTATTCTTATTAATTAATTAAATTATTAGTTAAAAACAATTGCAGAGCATGCAATGCAATTAATATGTAATAATTAATTTTAGCCCACAGATTCATCACTAGTGGATGTGTTATAAATAAATTATTTTAGTAAATAATAACAAAAAATCAGCAAAAAAGGGTCATTACAAAGGTATTACAGCCTTTAAAAATATAACAGTATTTATGTATATTAATTTTGATAAAGTTGGAAAACATTTGCAGTCATTTCCTGACTGAGTAATACTAGCTAGGCCCTCTGAAGAACTTGCTCTCAAAGCCTTTCTTGGCATGATTAACTTTCTTTCGGTAAGAACGATAACGCTGTATCACTTCAACTGAAATCTATGGCTTGCTAGAAATAGGCCTCAGTTTGATAATCACTGGTTCGTCCCTACAGTAACTATAAGCTATAGCTATCGGGCATCTCGTCATACCTCCTGTAAATTGTAAATTGAAGGCGCACGTGCGCACGTGACATGAACGATTGTAACATTGGCGTGGGAAAAGTTTACAAACAATATTCCCACGGCCACGCGCCATACGCGCAGTTTGACTTTTTGATCAGGGGGGGCAGTCAGTCCCAGCCCCCCCCCCCCCCCCATCAAATAGGGATTATAGTGGTATAAATACGAGCCCTGCACGGACATTGGAATGCGCATATTCTGTTACAGCTGCATGATTGACCCACAACATTTAAAAACATAGTGCTTATTATTTCCAATATCCACGTTTCGTTCAACTGCGCCTCCGCTGCGCGTCCATTAGCACAGAAATGTGGAATTCGTTTCAATATAGCCTAGGCCTACTTCAAACAATATTTTCCAATAAATTCTTCCAAAAACTAAAACGGAATGTATGCTACGCCTTTCATGCTTCAATGTCGGGATGTGTCATTATAAACAGTGTAGGCCTATTAGAATCCAGCAATTGCCTCTTCACATGTAGCCTATCTGCATTTATATCAAAGAATAATCACCAAAAGAATAATAGTGCGTGCATAATCAATTTGACAACTGGACAATGGATACGTTGCACAGATGTGCAGTATCCAACAGTTCGTTCATGGCTAGCAATGGTAGGCCTACAGCTATGGGATTAGCTCATGTTTGGGTTGCTGTCAAAGCTGCCACTCTTATGTTGCTATAGCCGAAATTATCAGAACAATATGAACATTCAGTTGAAAGTTTTCCATCCACCCATAACTGGATGAGGAATCAGCACAATCAATTCTCACGCAAGCAGGAGTCGTTCAGTGCATTTCTCTGATCCGGTCGCAACCCAGTCTCTAGAAGACATGTTTTGGACGCGTTGCAGACAGTTTGCGCATCTGGCCACCAGGGGGGGCAGTGCCCCCCCTTGCCCCAGCCAATCTGCGCGCCTGCCACGCGCCCCTCCAGAATGTTAGAGTAAACATGCCCGAACATGTTTCTCTATTCACTTATTCACTTATTTTCCTGAGGGTATTTTATGCCTCTATTTATACTACAGTGCAATACATTTAACTTCGAAGCGATAGCTACCTTACTTCTGCAGACGTCGAGTCTACGGTAGTGCAAAAGTCTACGGTCACTGTAGACAATTACGCCTTCTGATTGGTCTAGCCGACCGTAGACTCCCAATCAGATCGCAGTTTTGACCGTAGACTCCCAATCGGATCGCAGTTTTGACCGTAGACTACCAATCAGAAGTCAGATATGCAAATCAGAGTTCGTTCGGGAGATTGAGCTAGAGACAGGTGCGTTATTTTTTGGTAAGAACAATTATTACATTTAAGATCAATTTAACCGTAGAATACACTGCTATTTACATTATATTGCTGTTATGCTCTTGTTGTTTGTCTTTTCGTCGAATTCCTTCCATTACATCCATCTTCTTCGAACGAAAAGAAGTTCTGTTAACAGGTAACGTTCCCGCTAGTTAGCCATCGTCTCTCTCGGTAACGTGATCGGAGTTGCTTAAAATTACCTAGCTATATATGTTATTAATCTCTGATTTACCACAGTGAAAATGTTTGTGGCGGTGGCAATATAGAATATTGTGCTTGTATTACTGAATTCAAGCCTCAGCTGGCTACAACTGAAGACCCTGTTATAGTATAGACCCTTTTCACAGCAGCCATGATGACTAAACACAGTTGTAATTGATCAAATTAATTATAATCCCCATTCTATTTAGTGTGTAGCAGCCATTCCAGTAAGCCAGCAAACACAATACAGTATTAGGTCATAATTAATGTTAGTAATTACACTGTTTAACTGCTATGACCTGCCACATGTCTGCTGTGAAAAGGGTCAATTGATTATACATGATAGATCACCCAGTTGTTGTTTGATAGATCTTTAATTTCTGCCATAAAAAACATTTAACAATTCAACAAAGATTAAGGAAGCAGTCTCAGAATACCAGGTCATAAGCAGAAATCATTTCAGTTTAGTTCAAAGATGGCAACGCCAATGATCCGGGTGGTGAACCCAAATGCCCCTGAGAGCCGCCAACAGGCCATATTGGCGCAGACCAGGGAGTCCCGCCTCTACAGGGAGAAGAAGAAGACCTTCCCAGCACCCCCCCAGCAGCTGCTGATCCAGTCCACAGCCCTTTCCCAGGCTGAGCGACTCCTCCATGCTGATGGCATCCCAGCACCGTCGCGCCAGCAGTGCCTGGGGAAGTTGGTGGTTCCATTTGGACAGTACCTGAACGCTTCATTCCACTGGCTTGTCCAGAATGATGTGGGCTACATGAAGTAGTAAGTACATATACAGTATTTGATTCAGAGTTGTATGATTTCAAGCTTTACTGTCATTCCAGTGAGATGCTGACAGAAAATTACTTCTAGATATGTTTATACAAGCCTATGCATGGTTGCTTTCATCTATCAACACAGTCTGATAACAGGTACGAGAGTAATAACAGCAATAATAACATCATCATTAATGTTGTAATGCATTGTACTATAATTGCAGTGTTATTGACAAGCACAGAGCAGAGGAGGCAATCCCAGGTAGAAAGGGGGACATTAACCTCAAGTGGATCAAGGACTTTCTGGCCGAGTATGCAGAGAGCTTTCCACAGGTGGCCATTAACCTAGAGGCCAACATCGATAGGTCCATCTACGGCCAGAAAGGGTTCGAGAACACCACCTTCCTGGAGATGTGGGAGCTTTACCGGCAGTACACCGCCCTGAAAGCTAGGCCAGATGACTTTAGCAGTGAGAGGAAGGCAGTCATCTCACAGGCCTATAGCTCCATACAGAGGTGGTTACATACCCCTCCGACCCACATCTCAACAGCACAGATGAAGAGGTTTAGGAAGTACATTTATGATAAGAAGGACCAAGTAAGTTGTCTGAGTACACAGAACAGAATTGCAGAGTGACATGAATATTAATGTGCTATTATGTCAGATACTGTAGGCTAGATATCTAGAATGTATTGTCCAGACGTTTACAATGTTTTTGCTGTCTAGGAATTACACGGCTCCCAGTCCCAGCCGACTACCAGGCCCCAGCCGACTGCTGCACCGACTGCCAGGCCCCAGCTGACCACCGCTGCACCGCCTGCAAGGCCCCAGCTGACCACCGCTGCACCGCCTGCAAGGCCCCAGCTGACCACCGCTGCACCGCCTGCAAGGCCCCAGCTGACCACCGCTGCACCGCCTGCCAGGCCCCAGCTGACCGCTGCACCGACTGCCAGGCCCCAGCTGACCACCGCTGCACCGACTGCCAGGCCCCAGCTGACCACCGCTGCACCGACTGCCAGGCCCCAGCTGACCACCGCTGCACCGACTGCCAGGCCCCAGCTGACCACCGCTGCACCGCCTGCCAGGCCCCAGCTGACCACCGCTGCGCCATCTTTGAGTGACTCCCCTGTAAGTAATATTCATCAACCATTATTTTAATGAGAAGATATTAAAAACTAATAAATAATATAATCCAAAATAATGAAGTAATCCACTGAATGAGATGATATTCACAACTACATAAACTTTGCATACTTACAAAAAATGTGGACATGTTTCAGGTTGAGCTAGAGGGTTGGGTGAGGCTCTGGGAAAATCCAGGTGGGATCCCGCTGGCGGACATCTCGTGGGTGAAGGAAGACGCCGAAAGAATGCTATTTCAATATCAATACGTTATTTATTTACTGTATCATGTGCTGCTTCTGTACATGTATTACCGTCCATCTTTTTGGTTTCTTCACAGAAGCCATAGATCTGAAGTGGGCAGCACAGCAGAGGCACCTGGAATGCCTCCAGGACCCTCCAGACATGGCGATGTATAGGGTGGCTCGCTCTACCACCATCAATGGCGTAGACGTGCCCTATTACAAGTGCATACGTGGAAGCAACAGCTTGGAGGGATTCCACAAATTCCTGCCACACATGATTCCAGGTACAATTTATTCAATATATTTATTTTTATAACAACCTACAGTACAGTATATTCCTGTGCTCAAGTTGATGCTGAAATTATGTGGTCATGTCGTTGCCTTTACTATGTGCTGCAGCTTTGGTGTCGTGTTTTTTCACTTTTTTTGATTTCACATTTATTCTTGAAGCATATCCAAGAGAATCCCTTCTAATACTTTGGAAAATATGCTAAGGTATTTCATTATAATTTCCAGGTCCCCACTGTGCAGCTCGTCCCTACCAGGTTTACCTGATCAGCGGAATCGCACGGTGGAACTCAGACCGGAGTTCAGACGCGGTGTACGGTGGAAAAGGCCGCCATCACCGGACCTACTCGGCACCACTGCTGGATCGCCTGAACACCCGCTGCCAACAGCTGTTTGGGGAGACAGTGGAGGAAAACTTCCGGGCCCTGGCTGAGGTCAAGTCCAACGAGCTGCTCGGGTTGGAATACCTGTTCAGCCAGAGCACAGGGGAATCCGACCGCTTCACGTTGGACAACATCAGAGATGACGGTCCTGGTCCAGAGGAGGAGGTGCTGCTGCCTGGTCAGTCCGACCCAGAGGAAGATGAGGCGTACCTTAGTGACGCAGAGGGAGGTGACTACATGGTGGCTGCCGCCCTACCCCACATCGCTCACAGCTCACCACCAATGAGAAGAGTGAAGTGCACCCTCCGGCCTTTGTAAGTATTTAATGTTTCATTTTTTGTGTGTTAGATTAATGTTAAAACGCATCTGATCAATGTAAACATTGACATGTTGACATGTCACCAACTTATCATGGTATTATTGTATTTTGCAACAGGAGGACACCTGTAGTCTGAACCCTCTCCCAGGCTTCCAAAAGGTGGAACGGTTCTGCTCTCTGCTGGTGGACATCTGCCTGAGCACCGAAGGCAACCTGACCATCACGACAGCTCAGAGGAACGGGCTCATCACGGCGTGGAATGATCTGGAGGAGCATGACAAACAACCACAGAAGTTCACTCAGCTCTACAGAACCCACTGGGGCAACACGCTCTACTGTCGCACCAAAAGGGATGACCTTGTTGAGGCTGCTGTGGTACAGCGAGTGAAGATGGCGAAGCGGTACGCTCCAGCTCAGCAAAACATCAGCGCGGAGCACAACAGGGTCATGAACACGCTGGTGAAACTTCTGTGGTTGAGGGTACCTGGTGGCGCTCGGTCCAGCCCAGAGAAGGAGAGGATCGCCAAGCAGTACGGGCGGATCCAGCACTTCGTGTTGGTGGACGATCCAGTGCTGTGCAGAACTGGCATTCCTCTGCCAAAAATAAATACAAAGACCGTTCGTGACTTCATCCGTCGCCAGGAGAAGCTCATCAACCTCCACTCCACCAAAACACCCTCCTGCATCTCCAAAACCACCTCCATCTCATCCCAGGACCTCCCTCCAGCACCACTTCAACCGTCTGTCCTCCCTCCAGCTGACTACACCCAGCTGGACTACATCCACACCCCGAGCACTGCAGGGACCAAGGTGGTGAAGAAGAGGGAGGGCATCGTGCTGCCCAACCTGCCCACCCCTCCTCCTCCTCCCACTCCCTGCTACGCACACCTCCGTCTGACACCAACGCTCCTCCAAAACCTCTCTCTGGCCACACCAACCATCGCCAGACCCACATCATCCGCCCCAACTGCTCAGTGTGTGCCCATTGTTCCCACCAGCCAACCATCAACCAGCGCAACAGCCAGTGCACCTGCAGCGATGTCCGCCAGCCAACCAGGTCCATCACAGAGTGCAGGCAGGCCTTCTGAGTGGGCTAAGTCCACTATCTATAAAAGGAAGCTAGCCCCTCCCACCACTGTTGCGGGGAAACAATCACGGGTGGTCAACTTCCCCCTTTGTTCACTCTGCAAAGGACCAAGCCAGGGGCACAGCAAATACAAGAAGAAGACATTCTGCCCCGTAAAGAGCATGTCTTCATCAAAGGGACTGGAAGGGAGAGTGTTCAACAGCTTTGAACAGTTCACAAAAGCTGTGGATGAGCTGCCCTGAGTTTGTGCCTCTAGCACCCCCACCCCCCTGCCCTCTGAGAAGAATGGACACTTCCCCTCTAGTGCCCTTCTCATCCCTGCCCTCTGAGAAGAATGGACACTTCCCCTCTAGTGCTCTTCTCATCCCTGCCCTCTGAGAAGAATGGACACTTCCCCTCTAGTGCCCTTCTCATCCCTGCCCTCTGAGAAGAATGGACACTTCCCCTCTAGTGCTCTTCTCATCCCTGCCCTCTGAGAAGAATGGACACTTCCCCTCTAGTGCTCTTCTCATCCCTGCCCTCTGAGAAGAATGGACACTTCCCCTCTAGTGCCCTTCTCATCCCTCATTTTATTGTATATAGTTCATCATTTTCCTCTACCGGGATCGAGACCTTGACGTGGTGTAGAGGCTTGTGTGTGTTGAGGACCTTCAGAGCTATACTGTGTAGTCTAGCATGGCAACAGTCTAACATGACAAGCGGTTCTGAAGGGAGACACCAGACTAATGTCGATCCACCCCCCCCCCCCCCCACTACCACCACTACTACTACTACTACTACTACTACTACTACTGTCTTTAAGTATTATATCAAGCACAGTTCTCATTTGATGTGATTGCTTGTACTGTTAAAGACTGTGGAAATGTTCTCTTATGCATTTTATTAATGAGACGCATTAGACAATATCACTCCATCCAGTGATAAGCAAAGGCTTGTGTTTATTACAGATGTTTTAGGTTGACATGCCAGCCTGGGGGATTAATACAGTATAAGAAAACAACGTAGTGACATTGTAGTGATGTGTTTTGTCTAAGTGTTTACTATTTCATGAACTTTATTCAATAAAGTGGTGAGTACTACAGTAACAGTGCCTTGTGGAAAATCAATTAATAAATGCACCAATGGGGTTATATTTGTTTATCAAAACAGAGGGACACAGCTATAGAGTGCAAGATTACTTACAGGTGAGGACATGTGCCTATAGTACAACAATATCATTTTACACAGCCATAGGACCATTAAAGTAGCTTTAATCAGCCTCAGAAACATTGAAGTACTTTCAAGGAGACGGACAGGGAAGAAGGTACAGGTAATCTATTAGTCTCACCGTATGACACATTCATACATGTGCAGGAAGCAGCGGCACTGAAACAAGCATGCAAGTGTTTGCAGAAGAAATATCCTCTTTCCTTCCTCTATTTATCCCATCCACCTTTCCTTCCTCTGAAGCCTGGAGCAGTGGTCAGCCATCAACCTCCATTGGACTGAAGTTAACCATAAGGACCTGCAAAAAGATAGAAATTACACAAATAAATGGAATTTAGGTAAAGACAAAGTATTCTCACGGATTAATACAGTATAACAAAACGAGGTTGTGACATATTGAGATCTACTAATGAGTCCGATATGTTTTGACAATGGTCAAGAAAGTTGTGGATTTACATTTGCGATGTTCCCACTTTCGCCCACTAGAAGGTGCCATCGGACAAAACAAAACGTAAAAACACATGGCTACTTAATTATGCATGTGCACCTCTGAGACCCTCCCCCAAATTATTGATTTTTGACCGTGGACTTTGAACCTATCGCTTTGCGACAAATTGCACTACGGTACAGTCCATCCCCCTTCCCCCAGACTAAAGCAATGCAGAGTGCAACTTGCAGAGGGGCAGGAGAATGTGTGTCTCATGACTCACCCAGCCTAGATCCAGAGCTATGGCAAAGAACGACAGCACCCCCTAGCATTAGTATCACATTGTATTCTTCAGCAGAAATGCACTGACAGAATCTCCTGTTCAAAATAATATATTGTGTGTTTGTGCCTCTCTATGGATTCTGATGTGCATGTACATTTTAGAAGGCAGTTGAGCACACATCATCAAACACTGTTTATAGAAGTCAAACGTACACATGTTCTATACATAGTGTAACTAACCACCAAAAGATATCAATCAATCAATCAAAGCTTTATTTATATAGCGCATTTCATACCCAGAGGCAACACAATGCGCTTTACAGAGAACAAGGGAGGTGGGCATACGACCCACTCTCTACATATTCCAGAGGGAAGCAAAAAAACAGTAATCACCCGGGGGCCAGATAAGTGAGCTGTAAAAATTCTTCCCTGACCCCTCTCAACAAGGCGATCGAGCAAGCTCCAGGAGTATGTTTGTCTACCGGCTAAGAACATTTATGAAGCAATACATTGCATTGAATTACATTTCAGAGTGAGAGAGGCTAAAAACATCATAGGGGAGAGAATATTCTACGGACATGCTACATCATCCACAATAGACACAGAGGGTATCTATCGGACTTCGTGAGGTCTGCTGGTGACAGTGGGGCATCCACTGAACCTGGTTAGAAGATAGGAGGGAGAGAGAGAGGCACCAGGGAGAGGGAAGGCAGAGCAGGGTTAGTAGCACATAGAGTCATTCAGACCACACAGATATTGAAACAGGCGACCTGGGGCAGGCTCCTGGAATATATTTGTCTAATGGCTAAGAACATTTAAAGAACAATAAATAATAGTAAATTAAGTTTAAATTAAGTTTTCGGAGCAAGAAAGGCTAAGAGCATCAGGTCCAGGCCAAAGCCGGATGTGGACTGATGTGTGTCTTGTGTGTACATGTGTGTGTGTGTACTAAATACTACGATATCCACAGCTCCGCAGCTGACACTGGACCTGGTTAGAGGATAGGAGGGAGAGAGAGAGACACTAGGGGAGACAGAAAAACGGTTAGTAGCACACTGAGCCATTGAAGCAACACAACAGTCAGAACAAGCCTGTTTCAGGATAACCAGCTTCTGTACGCTACATGATATACATACATTGCATAGCAGGACAAGTATCAATGTATACAGAGGGTTCACAGGTAGGTTTGAGGCTGCCTTTCTGAATCTCAGGGTCTTAGCTAGTGATTGTAGGCTAGGTCGAAAAGGTACGTCTTGAGGTCTCGCTTGAACACCTCCGTTGTTTCAGCCCTTCTTAGGCACTCCGGTAGGGTGTTCCAGAGGTTGGGGGCATAGAAACTAAAAGCTGCCTCTCCATGTTTCTTGGTCCTGGCTTTTGGAACTGTTAAAAGTTCAGTGCCTGAGGATCTAAGTGGTCTGTTTGGCATGTACTTAACAAGCATGTCTGAAATATATTCTGGTGAGTGACTGTGGAGAGATTTATAGACTAGTAATAGTATTTTAAAGTCTATTCTAGAGTTGACTGGTAACCAGTGTAGTGATTTTAGCGCTGGTGTGATGTGTGCCCTTCGTCTAGTCTTAGTGAGGACTCTTGCTGCAGCATTCTGTATTATTTGTAGCTTAGAGATTGCTTTCTTTGGTAGGCCTGATAGTAGAGCATTGCAGTAGTCCAGCCTGCTTGTGATGAAAGCATGCATTAATCTTTCGGTGTCAGCCTGAGAGAGAAAGGGTTGCACCTTGGCAATGTTCCTTAGGTGGTAAAAGGATGTCTTTGTAATATTCTTGATGTGGTTTTCGAAGTTAAGATCTGAGTCAAGTATGACACCTAAGTTTTTAGCCTGGCAATTGGTGTCAATTTCCAGAGTTTTTAGGTGTGCAGCTAGTTTCTCTCTTTCAGCTTTTTCTCCAATGATCAGTACTTCTGTTTTGTCCTGGTTTAGTTGGAGGAAATTATGTGACATCCATACATTTATATCTATAATACACTTGACAAGGCAGTCAACCAAACTGTAGTTACTGGGTGTTACGGAAATATAAAGTTGAGTATCATCTGCGTAGCTATGGTAGCTAATATTGTGCCTCCTGATGACACTGCCAAGGGGCAGCATATACAGGCTGAAGAGTAGAGGTCCTAGGATCGATCCTTGGGGCACCCCACAGGTCATAGGGATCTTTCTTGAGCTATATTCACCGAGGGCAACGAAGAAATCACGACCGGTTAGATAGGTCTTAAGCCAATTTAGGACTGGACCAGAGAGGCCAACCCACTTTTCCAGTCTTTCGATGAGGATTGCATGATCTATAGTATCAAAGGCTGCACTCAGGTCCAGGAGGACGAGAACAGAGAGCTCTTTGGAGTCAGCATTAATTCTGAGGTCATTTACAACTTTGACTAATGCCGTCTCTGTGCTATGGTGGGCGCGGAAGCCGGACTGGAAAAGGTCAAGGATACAACTTGTAGCTAGGAAATCATTAATCTGTGCGAAAACAATTTTTTCCAGAATTTTACTCAAAAATGGAAGGTTGGAGATTGGTCTAAAATTGCTAAAAACTGAAGTGTCTAAGTTGTTTTTCTTTAGTACGGGTCTCACCAGAGCAGTTTTAAGTATTGGTGGGAAGACACCTGTAGATAGGGAGTCATTAACAATGGATAAAATGTCATAGGATACAGAGTCAAAAATAGTTTTGAAAAAATCGGTGGGGATGGGATCCAGCAGGCATGTGGAGGTTTTGAGTTTGGATACTACTTTTCTCAACATTTCTGTGTCCATCAGTGTAAACAGGCTCATATGTCCATTACATGGAGGGAGAGGATCTGTGAACGGGATGCATGGCCTTTCCTGAGTGATATTCCTTCTAATATTCATAATCTTATCTCTGAAGTAAGCTGCAAATTCCTCACATTTGGAGGTAGAGAGCAGGTTATC
This sequence comes from Borostomias antarcticus, assembly GCF_949987555.1. Classification (NCBI taxonomy): domain Eukaryota; kingdom Metazoa; phylum Chordata; class Actinopteri; order Stomiiformes; family Stomiidae; genus Borostomias; species Borostomias antarcticus. The sequence goes on from NW_028176112.1 coordinate 1,399,455, forward strand.
AGGTGTTTTTACGGCAGGGTTTATTAGGCTATCGATTGTTGAGAAGAGCACTCTTGAATTATTTCGGTTGATAGATATCAATTTTGAGAAGTGATCTTTCCTTGCATTTCTTATTGCTTTATTAAAAGCAGAGAGATGATCTTTGAGAATATCATGGTGGACCTGTAACTTGGTTTTTCGCCATATACGCTCAGAACTTCTGCAGGTTCTCTTTAGTTGATATGTTTCCTCATTTCGCCATGGGGCTTTATTATTGGTTGTGATCCTTTTCAGTTTAATAGGTGCTACAGAATCCAAGGCTGCCCTTACTCTGGTGTTAAAGGTGGTTGCCAGGTCTTCAATAGTTCCTAATGGCCCCACTTCTGGAGTTGATAAATAGTTTGTGGTCATTATTTCTCTAAAACTATCGGCTACTGCGGAGGTAAGATAACGTTTCTTTATAAAGCGCTCAGTATTATTTTTGACTTTAGGAACTAATGCAGTGAAGAAGATACAGAAATGGTCGGACAGGGCGAGGTCGCTAATAGAGGAAACAGTGATAGTCAGGCCCTTAGTAATCACTAGATCAAGGGTGTGGCCACGGTTGTGAGTTGGCTCAGAGATATGTTGGGTAAAATCCATGGAGTTTAGGAGGTTGATAAAGTCCCTAGCTTTCGAGTCCGCCTCAGTGTCTACGTGTATGTTGAAATCTCCAATGATGATAATCTTATCATAATTTGTATGGATGATGGACAGGAGTTCTGAAAATTCTGTAGAGAAGGCAGAGCATTGTTTGGGAGGCCTATACACGGTTACTGCCAGAACTGGGGGCTGGCTTTTTAGGACAATAGCGTGGTATTCAAAAGAGGCGAAATCATCAAAGGAGATGGTCCTGCAGCTGAGGGCATCTTTAGCTATGGTGGCTGTTCCTCCACCTTTTTTCCCACTTCTGATAGATTGAAAAAAGCTGTAGTTAGGGGGAGAGGCTTCAATGAGGGCTGCTGATCCATTTATATTTAGCCAGGTTTCAGTTAGGAACATACAGTCTAGTTTGCGTTCACATATAAGATCATTAATGAGAAAAGTTTTGCTTGGTAGGGACCTGACATTTAGAATCGCCATTGAAATAGCTTCCGGAAAAAATGGCTGGCTCGCCTGACTAGTAGGCCTGGATGGTATATTCACTGGAACTGATATCAGGTTTTTTATATTAGATCCACCTGACTGTTTCATTATGGTACTAGAGGTGCGGTGGGAGATAATTCGCTGAATGGCATATTCAGGTGGGCAGAATTTGTTTATAAAAATATAGACGTCACTATGCCAGGTCTCAGTGAGGGGCAGGGAATCAAGGTCTATGGTGATGGGGCGCTGGTGAGATGGAGCTGGTGTAGCCCGACCCGCGGGTACAGGAGGTTTATGTTTGGCAGTAGGGTGGTTGAGACGGGTCGGGCTAACCCCACATCAGACGCTGGAAGATCTCAGCGTCAGGTCCATATTCATACTGAGCAGATGGGCACCTGACCTACTAGGATGAAGGCCGTCCCTGGCGAAGAGGTCCGAGCGGTTTAAGAAAGTGGTGAAATTATCTATGAAGGGAAGCTTCAACTGGCAGCAGTAGCCTTTCAGCCAGATGTGGAGCTGACGGATCCTACTATATTTGGCATCACCATATCGGGGGGAGGAGAACGGGCCAGAGATGATGCAGGTCTTTCCTGACGCCTGAGCAGTGGAGATCAGGTCCTTGAAATCCTCCTTCAGCCGCTCAGACTGCTGGAGCTTGATGTCATTTGTTCCGACATGGATGATAATGGATGAGGCCAGGGGATTTTCTGCGAGGAGTGATGGGACAACAGTCCTGATGTCCGAGACCTTAGCTCCTGGGAAGCAGCAGGTCTGGGCTTTCGGGATCACTACATGGCGCACCATGGAGGATCCGATGACGAGCACAGATGGTGGGGCGGGATCAGTGGCGGGCCCACTGGGCTTAGGGGACTTCCTTTGCTGCCTCACACCTGAAGGCCAAGTGGTAGAGGGTGGGGGCCGTGGGTCCCCACGGTGGACTGGGCTATGCTTAGGCCGGGGAGCAGGCTTATAAGCCTGGCTATTTTGCCGCTCACCAACCAGAGAGGTGTGGGTGGGCTGCGGAGTATGGGTACGGTACTGAGTAGGGCGGGGTGTGAGATGGGCCCCAGTAGCAGAGAGCCTGAACGAGGAGCTGATGCTAGTATCCTTGGACCTCTTGGATTCAGGCTCGGCCAGTAAAGTAAAGCTATTCCTCAGTAGGAGGGTGTCGTCGTCAGAGGGTTGGGAGGGGACCCTGGAGGTTTCCCTTCCTCGTTTCCGCCTAGCAACGGTCCAAGGGGTGGGGCTTGAATGCTTGGGTCTGGCTCCGAGTCTGGGCCAGGATTTCTCACTCAGGAGGAAACTAAAATCCACATCTCCACCCCCGGATGTCGCCGACGGTGGAACAGTGGGAGGCTGGACGTCGACATCTGGGTCGGGTAGCACTGAGTTCAGGTAATGTTCGACATGATTTACAGAGTGTAGAGTAGAGATCCTACCTTCCAACTCTGAGATTATTTGGCTACGCTGGAGGCAACCCGAGCAGTTAGGGGCGGGAGGGTGTAGAGCCATCGCATGACTCGTTAAAATAATTGCGGAATTAAAATAAGAGGATAAAACCGCCAATCTATTTGCTAAGAGCAGGGCTCAGCTGCTGGCTTGAGCAAAACAACGCTCAGCAAGCTGTAAGACCGACGAAAACCAGAGGACAACCAACCCAATCTACTTGCTAAAAGCAAGGTTCAGCTGCTGGCTTGTAAATCCCGCTCAGCAAACTGTAAACAAACAAAACCAGTAGACTACAAACTAAATCTACTTGCTAAAAGCAAGGCTCAGCTGCTGGCTTGTAAATCCCGCTCAGCAAACTGTAAACAAACAAAACCAGAAGACTACAAACTAAATCTACTTGCTAAAAGCAAGGCTCAGCTGCTGGCTTGTAAATCCCGCTCAGCAAACTGTAAACAAACAAAACCAGAAGACTACAAACTAAATCTACTTGCTAAAAGCAAGGCTCAGCTGCTGGCTTGTAAATCCCGCTCAGCAAACTGTAAACAAACAAAACCAGAAGACTACAAACTAAATCTACTTGCTAAAAGCAAGGCTCAGCTGCTGGCTTGTAAATCCCGCTCAGCAAACTGTAAACAAACAAAACCAGAAGACTACAAACTAAATCTACTTGCTAAAAGCAAGGCTCAGCTGCTGGCTTGTAAATCCCGCTCAGCAAACTGTAAACAAACAAAACCAGAAGACTACAAACTAAATCTACTTGCTAAAAGCAAGGCTCAGCTGCTGGCTTGTAAATCCCGCTCAGCAAACTGTGGAACGAACGAAAACCAGGGGACAACAGACCTCGAGATCCGGACGTCAGACTCTCAGGTACCACCAATATTAATGCGCGACTTTGAGAACGGAGGTATAGTATGCAGGTGGATAAAACTCAATCACCACCAAAAGATATGCCAACAAATTACTGGTCAAACACCATCATGTAATATAACCCAGATCCATACAGACCAACCGCAATAGGATTTCCCACGTGTATCATGGCCCGGACGATGATCCCATCTATCTATAGGAACACGTTCATCACCAGACCAACAGGAAGTTGGCCGCGTCGTGCAGCATACGGCCTCCAGGGGAGGAGACATAACAAATGACCGGCACATCTGAGAGTAGAGCTAAGGAGCTATAAGGAACATTCAAAGGCAGACAACCTCGCTTGTCACACTAAAGCCACTTCTCGTGCAACAATTTAAACACATTGATAGGTTAGCCACAGGTTCAGTGAGCATTACGACCCACATTAGGAGACGGAAATAAAAAAGGAAAATCCATTAAAAGTTTAGGTTGGGTTGGGGAAAAGAGCGAGACATGGTAGCACACACTTACTCAGAGTGTCACAGGTCTTCTGTTGTGACAGCTTGAATAAATGTGTGCTACTGTAGTTGGATTGTCTCCCTAGCCCCAAACTTTTCTTTCTTTTTTACTCCAGCATGAGAAGACAGCTAGTCATATTCAGTGCAGTTTGACAACTCTAGCCATGTCAACCTACTGTATCAAATTTAAAATATGGTTACAAAAAACTATTTGTAAGTCCATGACGGCAGCCTGAGGACAATATACTTGAGGAATTAAGTGAGGCTACAGACAAAACAGATTTTTTTTTACTTTATTCATTGAATACAGCTTCACATACAAACACCTAGTACAGACTAATTTCGACAGTAGCTGTAGCGAATGCCTAAATGTCCATTAGACGAACATGATGTCATCCTTTCCCATAGTGCATCTCTGTCTCTGCGTGGTATGGTAAACGTTGCTGCAGGTTATCTGAGGGGAGCCTGACACCATCTGTTGGCTCACCTATTGTCAGGTGACATGAGAGCCAACCTCTGAGCCTCAATTTCCACTAGGTGGGAGGCGGTTTGAACCTTCACAGCGTGGAGAGGCATGCAGGAGGCATCCTAGAGAGCAGTAGAATGGCTGCATAAGGAATTTGATATTGCTTTTTTTTTTTTTTAATTAACTGAATTTCTGGTATATTTAAGGCAAGTTTGAGAATGAATGAGTACAGAAACTCATAACGCAGTGCAGCAACCATTTGAATGTGCTGCAAGCATCAGGCTAAGGTCTCTATAGTAGCCAATGGCCAGTGGATGTATTTTAGTGGCGAATAGAAGCAGCTTATGTAACTGGCATGGTTCTACTCCCAGGTGCCCCAGGGGTTGAAAGCTGTGGCCCTGTGCAGGGTGATTCATGGTCTAGCCACTCAGAGACATGCTCAGTCCCTGTCCAATTACTATTCTAAAACACACCGGGGGAATCCTTTGCAACACTGCTCACAAGTGACTTCCTGCCTCCTCTTCCACCTCCTCCACCCTCCAGCCCCTCCCTGCCCCTGCTGCTCTAACACACCTGTAGGTGCTGGAGAGAAGAGGCAGCTGCCTCGCCTCACACTGATGTGATGGTTGAGCTGCCCCTGCAGAGGAGAGAGGGAGGGCAGGTTGTTTCTGACAACTAGCTCAAAAAATGAGCCAAGCTTGATCTCTCATCTCTCCCTCGTAAGCCTCCAGAACGGCTTCTTCTCCTCTTCAATTATATCTTCTCTCTCTTTGGAGAAGAAGGGGGTGAAGTGAATGTTTCAAGGGTTAGATTCGGGGTCATCTGAAATCCATCCTTTTGCTTACAGTTTGAAGCAACACAGAAAGTGACTGATTGATTTAACGTTCATAAGAGGTTTTGATATATAATATTACTGTGACGGATAATGGAAGCTTACAGATGTTTAAAAATAACAAACTGAAGTAGCAATAGAAGTGAAGTCTACATTCCTGCCAGTGCTTTATTATAGTGACGTCATTTAGCATGCGGCCCTCACCACCTTGAGAGAGCTTGATACTGTCTATCATTCAGCACTTCGCTTTATTACTGGTGATCATTTCAGAACACATCATTGTATTTTGTATCAGGCGGTGGGCTGGCCATCCCTGGCCGCTACAGTAGCAAGGACTGGTTGGTTCTTGAGGTCCCTTGAGTCAACACTGAATTAAGAAAGACTGCCTTCAGTTAAAGTGCTCCCAGGGCATGAATGAGTCCCAGGAATCTTTCAGAATGGATGCTTTAGTCACCTTGGGCACTTTTAAAACTAAGCTAGGGGACTATAAAGTCGAGACTTGTGTGTGTTTTAAATAATGTTGCCTTCTGTATGTTCTTGTTTGTTTGTATATGTTGCTGGCTTTTGTAATTGTTGTTGTTTTTCTGCCTGTGATGCTGTGTAACCAGGGTCTCAATGGCTTCCCCTGGATAAATAAAGGTGGAACAAATGTATAAAAAGGACGATGTGGGAGTCCATTGCTTTCACCGCTACTCTACTTATGCAATGGAGATCGGCGGGTTGATTTTGGTGTCCTTCTTTATTGCAGGAAATGCAGGTCAACATTCAACGGAGGGAGGGAGTGATAACCCGACAAACGTTATACTAGGTGTGTTGCCTTACATCCACGCACAAAAAGAAGCATTAATTCAAGTATTAGTTCATTATTTCCTAGTCTCTATTATGCTTACAGTATAGCATTGTTAAAACACACTGTCAAAAGTAAATCATGATTAATTTAAATGCTATTTTTTTTGTTTAAATTGATATTGACTCAGATGCTCAATGACTCAGATTTAACCACTTATTTAACCGTATCCTCCAGAGTGTAGTCTAAGAGCTGAGACTGTGTACCTAGTACCTAGCTGTGTATTAGATGAGCCTTGACGTTATTCAAAAAGTCTTATCTGGTAGTAAATGTACAATTTGCTTTTATTCAGTTGGATTACAAGGAAACCCATTTAGGAAACCGGATCTGCATCAACTAAGTCATTACATGTTCACACCAAAAGGTGGTGAGTCATACTCATGTAAAGTCTCTATCCGAGATGTGTCGGCCTTAAATCCTTCTACTGTAGCTCTGGAATACTACACTTGGTTCAGCTTGGCCCAAGCCAACCCTGGCACTGTACATGTCTGAGCCCAGATTGGCTTAGAATAGCAGGTCCGACAATAGATGAATAGACCCTCACTTTAATGCCTGCTCAAAATGACATCTTAAAAATGAATTTGATGACAATTGTTTGTTGTTATTGCCATTACCAATGTCAAAGAGCCACATAATTCTATCCGAGCCCCCCCCGAAAAAACCCTACGCTACCTACATTCACTCCCAGTGATTCAGTGTGGAGTGAATACGTTACAGTTTGCAATGTATCACTCTTGTTATTCTTCACAGGTCATCCTGACCCTCTGGTCATCATTAAGCCATGTTGTGATGTTCAAGGTGTGATCATTTAAGTTTGCTATAGTCCATTAAGGTTTTACACGTGCCCTTGCTCTAACATTGAGCAGCATCTCTCTCCTCTCTGTTCAGCAGGCGTTCAGCTCTCGCTGTTCCACCAACACCTTAAAATATGTTGATTTAATAAAGCAGAGAATTGACTGAAGCACATTATAGAACTAGCATTTCTGTTCATGGGACATTACCATACCTGCTGAAAAAGAGATTTAAAAATAAATAAATACAAAATAGTTTATTCTGAGGAATATTTAGGTTTTTGATGTAGCAGTATTTCAAGTGTTGTTTCCAACCAACCTCTGCTACACATGGGAAGTGATTAAGTGAAGATACTGCCAATCTTAGCCATAAATTCAAAGCACACTAAAGGGCATTTTGTATCAATTCCCTCAAAGTAGAACATTTCCATCTCATTAGAGATAGGAACCATCAATCTTCATTAGGGGCTGGGAAGCTCAGCTGCTCGTCCATCTTGTATTTGCCAATATATTTCAGAATCTTCCGGAAGTCTGACTTCCCACGCCCAGGGTGATGCATGATAAAAATGTGAATGCATATTGTGCTGTGACATGATTTCAAAGGCCCATACCGGTCTAAACATGATTTGATCTCCTTAAACTAGTCACCCAATGTATATAACATTACCGCAATCCATTTTCCGAAGCAAAGCTCACATGATATTTGCATTTTCATGTTTTATTTACATTTCAAAAGTTGAACGTGATCGCTTTAAAACATATTGTAATGTTCTGGGGTTTTTGAATCTGAGGTTTCCATTGAATCTGAGGTTTTTAGGAGCCTAGATTTCGAGGACATTATAGCCCAGTTTGCATCAAGAAAGTCAAGAAAGAGGTGAGTTTAACCTTAATTAAAAACCAATCACAAACGTCACTGATAGATAGATAGATAGATGGATAGATAGATAGATAGATAGATAGATAGATAGATAGATAGATAGATAGATAGATAGATAGATAGATAGATAGATAGATAGATAGATAGATAGATAGATAGATAGATAGATAGATAGATAGATAGATAGATAGATAGATAGATAGATAGAATGAACATCCATCCATCCATAGTGGCAGTTGGGATTTGAATTTGTCACTATGCATTTTTGACCATAGTTTGAAGGCTGCCACATGTGTGCTGTTTGATTTAAAGTTGTTTGAGAACTTTCTTTTGTAGAACCTAAGAAGTTTTATTAGAAGGCCAGGAATAGGCCAGCTTCTCACTTGGCAGATAGGGTACTGTAGCTCAACGAGAACATGGCCTTCCATTGTTGTCTAGGGTTATGAGTGTACGCCCTGATGCAGAATAAACATGCTAATCACTACTCAGGCATAGTACTGTGTGGATCGCAGACACATTCTTTTTAATATATTTTTAATTTAAGTACTGTATGATGTTTCAAATAATTAGGGTTCCGGACAGAGACTGATGTATTTGTTATTTGTCTCCTCCTTGTCCTCCTTCTTCTTCTTCCTCTGCAGAATTGTTTTGCAGCTGTAATTAAAATAACAATTCTGGGGAGCAGAATTATGCGAGGCCTGAATAAAATTTTGACCATTAGAAAATGTTCGAACAGACAAGTTTTTCTACCCCTTTAATTAAAAAAGACAGCACAAAGAGAAAGGAAACCTTTTGTTCTACTTTTTCCATTTGAAGTTTTTAAATGGCAAATAAAAACATTACAATATGAGTTCACTGAAAGGATGTGTTGTCAACGAGCCTTCTCTCAAAAACATGTACACATTGGAGTAACAAAAGCTGTACATTGTTCATCATTATGTAGTCACAGTAGTATATGTATATACACATATACAGTACTGTGAAAAGGCCTTAGGCCGCCGCCAAAGAAAATAATGTTTAAAGCTATTTATCTGGGCAGTAAGTGTAACAATTTTACAAGTGGGCTTGTAAAAACATTGGAATAAACACAAATAAACATGAATACAAAAAAAGTACTATAAATATCTTAAGAATCAAAAACAACAGTAACTGGCCATGGTGTAGGTTGGCAGTCTGAAGAGAATCTGAGGCACTCACCAAAATATCAATTTCTTTCTAAAAGGTTTTTAAAAGAAGTTGGCATTTTGTGTGGCCTCCATTAGAACACAAAATTTGCTTTGGTACACTGCTGTGTCATTTTAGTAGTCCTGTGGTAAATGCTTCCCAAGCTTCTTGCTTATTATTATTATTATTATTATTATAATCATTAGTATCATTATTATTAATACTACTACTACTAATAATAATAATAATGTTTATTTGTACTGACTGTAATGTTATATAGTGGTTCAAATAAACTGTTTTTAAAGCATTAAATAGCTTTAAACAACTTTCTTAGGGTGCCTAAGACTTTTGCACAGTACTGTATATACAGGTATATACATTATTCTGTACATACAGTATACAGATAGTGTACATAACAGTTGCAGAGAGAACCTTTTTCAGGTCACATGGAACCATAGTGGGTTTGCAACAGAACCTTATAGACCTGAATAGGGTTCTATCTATCTATAAACTTTATTCCTGTCTTATTACAAGTTACAAGTCCCTCTCTTATTACAAATGGTTCTATATAGCCCTCTTTTTGAGAGTACCTGGTATTTAAACGGGGGCAGGGACAGGATGGTCCAGAGCAGAGGAGCACCTGAAATCACGCTAATCTCTGACGCGGCAGGTTTTTGATGGCCCTGTAAAAAGTGAACATCATTGCTTAAGGCAAGGTGACAGGGATAATCATCCACCATAATTCATGTTTAATATCTAAATCCCTGAGGTGAGGAAGGGTGGCCGGAGGCAGGTGGGTGTCCTTGTTTCGAACCCCCTCCAAACCTTATCAATTCTCAGGCGGGCAAGAGGAGAAAGCAGTCAGCCCACACACACCAAATGAGGAAGAGGCATTTGTCCTATGTGGCATCATTGTATTTGATAAATGAAGTATTTCCAAGATAGAACCTGTTAGAATAGGATTTCATGCACCTTTGGGCACCCCGTCATGTCTCTTAAACAGTGGGTATATGTCTCCCATTTGCAGCTGGCCACAGTATGTAAAATGTATAACCAATCATTATAGGGTCTATGAAATGGCACAGTAGGAATAATATTACTGGGTATGTGCATGAATCACATAAACAATGCCATTCTCTGTGGACTAAGCAACCAGTGGGGTGGAAAGGAAAGCTTCAACATTAAAGTTTTTTCTTAATATCCGGGGAAGCACCAACATGTTTTATGCAACTGGGCAATATGAGCATTCGTCATGCATAATTCCTTGCATAACGATTTTTCACAAATGCTTTAGTCAAGCATTGGTCCTAATATATCTATTTGTATGAAGCAGACATACTCCTTCTGGAGACCTATGTTATACAGATAAGCAAAGTGAATAAGGTCACATTACTCTGGGCTAGAAAAAGTGCTGACAAATGTTGATTAAACTGTACCAACTCCCAACACATTTATGCACACTAATAATTTCAGTTTATAGCCTTAAAATGTGTACAGCTTTAACAGCCCCAGACATAAAGAGTGCACAAGGCTTGTGAATCCGGCAATAACTTATGTATCTTTTCACCTTGACATTTTGTTAACCTCGTTTTATATTGATTGAAATTACTTCCCTTGTCAGTTTTCTCCTGACTGTCATTCCGGAGCTGAGCACCTTCAGTAGACGTGGATTAATGGCAACATTTTTCCCACTTTGACATCAGTCAAACGATTTTGGTTGCACCCTCATTATGACGTCCAATTCATTTGAGCTGTCACGAGACAAATGTGACAAATGTCCCAAAACATCAAGCTTTTAATGTCATCAAGTTCCCATTAGCCTCGTGCTATATGCTTCAAATTCTGTCACCTATAGTTCGGTATAGACATAGATAAAACAGCCCTGTGTCATTTGGCACAATATTCATTAACTATGCAAGGTGCACAGTCTGGTAGGTGCATGTACTGAACAGTATGACTGAGCTCATAATACTTGGGGTGAGATCCCAAACAACAATCTAATTATATGAGTATCCAGGAGGGATAAGGGTATTTCTCTGTGGGGCTCCGTGGGCTTGATTGTACAGTATGTGAATAACTGTGGCCTCCATTAACAAGTTGTTGAGTCAGCAAACAAGGATAGCCTCTGAGTCCCTCTGCCTTTTTCCAATGCTGAGTGAAAGGAGATAAAGAGAAAATGGAGAAATTACCACTGTGATTGTCAGCGTGAATACGTTTTATCATGACTCATGAAATTTATGTAGACCTGTTTAGTTTTAATTTGAGATAATTCTACAGTTTCTTTACTTTCATTGAGTATAAAATTATAAATAGAATTGCTTTACAACTCGATGAATCACACTGTAGCCTATGGCTCAATATTATATTAAAGTGAATGTAATCCTCAATTATTTCATAGATTAAACACATCCACCTCAGGCTGCCCATCACCAGAAGTTTAACTTCATTAATCTCATTAATCCTTTAGTTTAAGCATTAGATTGTTTCTCTGCACTGTCCTCATCTGTCCTGCACTGTAAATCCTAACTACCAGCTAACTGTAAATACAGGGTTTTAGTTCCTGCAGTGTACAGTAAAGGCTAAGTGTGAAACCTGATATATTATCCAGGCAGGTCTTGGCTGGGGGAGGGTGGTCGCTATGACAGAAAGGGTTTCAAAACGGCATGATAAGATATGATGATCATAGTTGGCAGCGCCATATGGATAAATGTTTGTTTTACCCTGTTATATATTCTCATAAGGGCATTTGAAGGTCAATATTTATCTTTCTAATGAAGATCCCCTATGCTACAGAATTAGAAATATGGCCTATGTTAGAAGTAAAAGGGCAACTCGTTAATCTAGGCTTGCCAGCAGAGCTAGCCATATTGAAGAAGGGAAATGTCGTATACAGGCCTGCAAATATGGCATGGCCTAGGGCAGGGGTGCTGCTGCACACACTCCCTAATCTGAGAGTCTGTTTTGATAACTCAAGGTCATGTACAGTAGAAGTCAGACTTTTGTGATATAGAAATATAGATATATAGAAAACTATGCTGGAATTTGCTTTCTTTTGAAGAGTGCTACAGTAGATAGTATAGAATAGAATAGTAAACAAGCAGAACCCAACATTTTGAAAACCTTCCGTAAGCCAAATTGATTTAGCCTAAATTGTCTGTGTGTGTGTGTGTGTGTGTGTGTGTGTGTGTGTGTGTGTGTGTGTGTGTGTGTGTGTGTGTGTGTGTGTGCAGCCAAATATCGCGAGGAAAATGTAGAATAGATAAGTAGAGGCACTTGTTGAAACGGCTCAGTTTCACGTTTTAGCCATGCTTAAAAGTAGAATACACATGTTTTTCAAAACGATCTCTGATCTCTCTACTCTAGTTCTATTAATACATCCATGGCATGAACCTTCTAGTAGGCTGATCTCTCTACTCTAGTTCTATTAATACATCCATAGCATGAACATTCTTGTAGGCTGGTCTCTCTACTCTAGTTCTATTAATACATCCATGGCATGAACCTTCTAGTAGGCTGATCTCTCTACTCTAGTTCTATTAATACATCCATGGCATGAACCTTCTAGTAGGCTGATCTCTCTACTCTAGTTCTATTAATACATCCATGGCATGAACATTCTTGTAGGCTGGTCTCTCTACTCTAGTTCTATTAATACATCCATGGCATGAACCTTCTAGTAGGCTGATCTCTCTACTCTAGTTCTATTAATACATCCATGGCATGAACCTTCTAGTAGGCTGATCTCTCTACTCTAGTTCTATTAATACATCCATGGCATGAACCTTCTATCTAAAGGCTTGCAGCTAAAATGTGTAGGCTAATAGAGCCGCGTGGATGTGCCTGCCTAGAACAGATGGGCGTCAGTGTAGCCTAGTCAGATTAGGCTGTACCCAGATAAACCATTTGGCCTTCAATTTCTTCAATGGGAGTCCGACATTATACCTTGTAGGCTTCCATAGGCCAAACTGATGTAGTCTACATTGTGCATGTGTGTGTGCGTGTGTGTGAGCGCATGTGTGTGCACATGTGTTTGTCTGACAGTGTGTGTGTGTGTTTGTGTTTCATGGGAGGAACAGCGCTGCAATGCTGTCCTTGTTCATTGTGGTGCTGAAGTGAACGGAGCGGTCCATGGTCCTGAACGGAGCTGTCCATGGTCCTGAACGGAGCTGTCCATGGTCCTGAACGGAGCTGTCCATGGTCCTGAACGGAGCTGTCCATGGTCCTGAACGGAGCTGTCCATGGTCCTGAACGGAGCTGTCCATGGTCCTGAAACCAGGGCTGCTCAGCTCAAGCTATTCAAGATGTGTTTTTCTCAACGATTGACAACCTCTTAAATCCTGCCTCCTATACACATGTCAAAATGTGCTCTACCTCAAAGTGTGAGGAATTGGTAGCATATAGAGACAAGATAACAGGCATTAGGATGAAATATCACCCATTCCAGACCAAATGTTTTGCTCGATGACCCTCTTCCTCCACGGATTAATGTTATAAACTTCAACCGTTGACAAGAGATTTTGCGCAAAGTGGTGTCACAATTTAAGACGTCTACCTGCCCCCTCGATCCAATTCCCACCAAGTTATTCAATACTTTTTAAAACTCTGTATCCGTGCACACTTTAGAGATTATAAATTGTTCCCTCAGTACAGACGTTTTTCCATCAGCACTTAAAGCTGCCTTGGTAAAACCCATTCTGAAGAAAAACAACTTAGACTCCTCAGTCCTCTGTAATTTCAGACCTATTTCCAACATCCCAATTTAAGTAAAATTATAGAAAAAAAAGTGTTCAAACAGCTTCATGATTTCCTAGCTGCAAATTGTATCCAGGACATTTTTCAGTCAGGTCTTCACCCTCATCGTAGCACAGAGACAGTACTGGTCAAGGTTGTCAACAACCTCAATGCTGACTCAAAAAAGCACTCTGTCCTTGTCATCCTGGACATGAGTGCAGCGTTTGACGATCATAATATCCTTGTTAGAAGACTGGAGAACTGGGTCGGCCTCTCTGGTCCAGTCCTTGACTGGTTCAGGACATGTTTCACTGGCCAAGAGTTTTTCATCACCCTTGGTGACCACAGCTCCAGAACACTGAGATGACATGTGGGGTCCCACAAGGATCAATTCTTACTTTTCAGTCTGTACACGTTACCCCTACGCAATATCATGAGAAGGAACAACATTAACTACCATAGCTACAGTATACACCCAGCTCTACATTTCTGTGACACCACTCAACTACAGCTCGGTTGACAGTTTGATAGAATGTATTGCAGACAAAAATGTGTGGATGTCACAGAACTTCCTCCAGTTAAACCAGGACAAAACTGAAGTATTGATCATTGGTGAAAAAGGTGAAAGATAGAGACTATTGTTGTACTTGAAAACACTGTCACTGAATTCCAAATGCCAGGCCAGAACCGTAGATGTCATGCTGGACTCTTTGAGGCCCATATAAAGAATGTGACAAGGACCTCACTTTATCACCCTAAGCAGAGCCGTTCCTAGGCATAGGCGAGATAGGAGGTTACCTAGGGCACCAAATAGGCAGGGGGCGCATGTGCAGGGTAGGGAGACTTTTTTTTTTTTTTTTTTTAAAGAAAAACAAAACATTTGCCTCTACGCCCCTGCACCCCTCCCCGCCATCCCCCCCCCCCCCCCCCACCTCCACCAAGCCTAGAAAATGAAGAGAACTAATCTCTCGGGTGCCCAGGGGAGGAAAAAAGAAAGGAGGAGGAAAAGACAGACGGAGGTATATGGGTATATGTATAACTCATGTCCATTTATTACCATTTTCGTTCTTTAGTTATTCGCTAGCTAGCTTAGCTTAGCAAGATCATGACGCGACCATGGTATGATGCTTGTGGTAATCCGTTATCTTTATTTTATTATGCATCAGATGTGTCTACTGCCTGATGTGTTATGATTTATGAATCATTGTGCATCCTAATTAAAGGATTCATATCTTTATTTGCATATATGTTTGTATTTTGCCTGCATCAGATGTGTCTACTGCCTGATGTGTTGTGATTTATGAATCATTGTGCATCCTAATGAAAGGATTCATATCTATATTTGCATATATGTTTGTATTTTGCCTGCAGGTGAAGGAACAAGCACAATATCTGCAGGTGAAGGCCCTGCTACTGTAACTCTGCAGTCTACAGACATTACATTACATTACAGTCATTTAGCACACGCTTTGATCCAAAGCGACTAACAATAATTGCAGACACACCAACACCATCAACTGCAGGTGAAGGAAGAACAAGTAGAACATACAGTACTACTTCTTTGTCAGTCCAATTGTTTGTGGTCTCTTTGTGTAGTAATACACTGCTATGTTGTCATTATTATTATTATTATTATTATTGTTGTTGTTGTTGAATGTTACAGTTACACCTTAGGCACCAAATAAAAATCTTGCCTAGGGCTCCAAAAGGGGTAGGAATGGCCCTGCACCTAAGAAACATTGCCAAGGTGAAACCTTTCCTCTCCCAGACTGATACTGAAAGACTACGTGTTTATTACTAGCTGGTTGGATTATTCTAACGCTCTCTTGTCTGTCCTACCAAAAAAGTGATTAGTGAACTCCAACTGATTCAAAATGCTGTAGCATGTGTTCTTACAAAGACTAGAAGGAGGTTTCACATCATACCAGTTTTAAAGTCACGCTCATATCCACATTTTTCAAACTACATTACACGTTCAGTAGGCTAATGATTGCATTTGAGTTGACAAACCAACCTTTTATGGACACTGGGGTCACGATCCCTTCCGTATTAGCCTACTGTCAGTCGGAATATCATACCATCAGACCTCTCAAACATGCAGCCTGGAGCCGATGACTGCTCAGGTTCACATTCTTAGAAGATTCTTTTAGAATGATTCTAAAGGAGATCAGGCATACAGCCTTGTGCATTAGGCCTATGCTTTTGCATATTGGCCAGAACAAAATGTTCTAGTCCAGGGGTGTCAAACTCATTTTGCTTCAGGGGCCACATAGAGCCCAATCTGATCTCAAGTGGGCCGGGCCAGTAAAATAATAGCAAAATAACCTAGAAATAACGTCAACTCCAAATCTTTACCTTTGTTTTTCAATATTTCAATATTATGCCTTAATTTATCATTTAGCCTATATATGTGCATTATAACTCACAGATCACAGTGGATCTACAAAGGCACAAAACATTTATTCACAGATAGGCCTATGGAACTGAAAAAATGGCATTTCACTTTGATTAAAACAACTTGTTTATTTTAATGTACAGTAGATACATTTTCACATCTGACCACCTGAACTGACTCACCACACTATGCACAAACTAAAGTGGGAGCTATGAAGAACGTTATCACCCTGCCTTGTAAATGTATTAAATTTGTACATTTCAAAAACCCATAAAAGTGATAGCAGTGCATGAGCAATAGAGTTACACCAGACCAAACTATTTTGTGCTGAAGCTGCTGACTGATATTATTCTGCACAATGTTCATGGTCTTTAAATATTACATTACCACAGTAAATGTTATTTTTAACAGAACTGTATTCTTCAGAGTGCTCTCATCAATTGCAACCGAAAATGCAACAAATGACTTGACTTTGTGATTCATTTGGCTGTCCAAGTCTGCCGAGAGATCTGAAATTCTATCTGCGACAGTGTTCCTCGTTAGGCTAATGTTGGCAAAGGCCTGTCGCTTTTCAGGGCACACGATTTCTGCAGCCTTCAGCATGTTTTCACTACTCGCCCTCAGAAAATGGCTTGGATCCTAACATTAACTCGTTAGCAATAAGGTAGCTAGCTTTCACCGCTGCATCACTGACCTCTCGGCTACGGGTAAAAACAGACTACTGTTTCTTCAGACCCACTAACAATTCATTTATCTTCTCTATTCTCAGTTGTCCTCGCAAATGGTTGTATTTTTCACCATGATGAGTCTCATAGTGGCGTCGAATATTATATTCCTTGAGCACTGAAACTTGCTGATTACACACCAAGCACACAGGTTTCCCTTTCACTTCTGTGAATAAATAAGAATCAGTCCATTTTTCTTGGAAAACTCTGCACTCTGTGTCAACTTTTCTCCGTTTTGACAGACATTTTGGTAATGACGGTGCAACCGTGGGTAATTTTGACAACAAGAGCTTAAAGATAAGGCAAGATTGCCAGATGATTCTGGGCGCGTTGCTGTCACGTGCTGTTTATTTCCGGATCTCTCGTTATGTCAGTGCGACCTCTGCTGGACAAATTTGGAATATCTGTTCCTTTTTATTAATTTTGGACGTCGTCTCGTGGGCCGGTTTGAACCATCTGGCGGGCCGGTTTTGGCCCGCGGGCCGTATGTTTGACACCCCTGTTCTAGTCAATCGTCCTTTAGGCTATATTCAAATGTGTTTACAGCAGTCAAATTACAATCTATGTAGGCTATGCCGAAGGTTCATCGTGTGGTTCGTGTCACAGCAGGGGCTTGTCTCATATTCATGAGGCTGCACGGGCTCTAGTCCCTTATCCAGCCCAGCCGGGTGTCTGCTGGAGCGGGTCATGGGCTCTAGTCCCTTATCCAGCCCAGTCGGGTGTCTGCTGGAGCGGGTCATGGGCTCTAGTCCCTTATCCAGCCCAGTCGGGTGTCTGCTGGAGCGGGTCATGGGCTCTAGTCCCTTATCCAGCCCAGTCGGGTGTCTGCTGGAGCGGGTCATCAGCTTGAGACTGTGCGCTTCCCGTAGCAACAGCAAACAGGTCCTTACCGTAGGTGGCCGCGGGACTGCCATGCGAATCTAAAGAAAATAATTATGTACAAGTGTTGAATTGTTTACAAAACTGACTGACGCAACTATTTGTGCAACTCAAACGGCTCGAGTTCTTCCACCTCCACACGGTGAGCATGAACGTTATATCTACAATGTGTAAGAATAGAGCCGCGGATGCGCCTGCCTGCAACAGATGGTCATTAGGGTGGTCAGATTAGGCAACCCAGATAAACCATGCGGCCTTCAGTTTCCTATGTGGGTCCGACGCTATAGGCTATACTCAATTGGTAGATGTTGTTTTGAAGCGCAAACAAAGATTGTCAATATCGTTTCAAAACCAAGGTTGTTGTATCAGCTGATAAAGCCTATTCATCTCGTAGGTAATAAACATGTTGCGTCCCCTCCACACACACACGCACACGCGCGGTCCTAACGGAGGCAGTATAATATTATATATATATATACTATAGTTGCATCATGCAAATTCGGTGCCTCGACAGCCACACGGGAGAAGACGGCAAACGATTTAATTCCAGCATGAATGGTAAGAGAGCGAACGCAATTTTTTATTACCCTCGGAACAGTAATTACAGTCTACTATTAATAAGCATGTTTGGCCGAGCAGGCGCTGATGATGGCAGGCCTGTTATGGCTCGATATGTCTGCTACTACAACACAGTCTGAAGTTTGCTATTATTTTCATGAAGAGAGAGAGAGAGTACATGATAACGTAGATATGCATTTAAGCACACATTTTGAGCTACAAAGGGAATGTCTGGCCGTAATTCAGCATTACTTTGGGGTAGTTTAAGAAATAATCAGCAAGATTTATGGTCATTGAAGTAATTGGATTGATCTGGAAATCAATATTGAAATTATATTAATGGTATTAAAAGCGTCTTCATCATGTTCCTTCACTGCTTCATGTTAACCTGCTATGCAGTTGGCCCTCCTCTCTTGGCCACAAATCAAGATGACATTTATTGCTGAGCTGCTCTTCATACGAGCTGTGACTGAAAAGCCATCGTCAGACAATCAATTGACAACTCAAATAGGCTTTTGATATCGTGAGACAGAAGGCAGAGTTCAGTCAGAGTCCATCTATACCTGTCTGTTATTCTGCCCTCATGGCACTGATGCAACAGGATGATTGCGGGGTTATTTGCTGAGCATAATTCATGAAACACACACATCTGCTCTAATTTACAGCCAGCTCAATAAGGTGTGTGCGTGCGTGCATTTAGTGTGTAGTGTATTTTTATACGGTATTACATCAATACATTTGGATACTCTCATTTAGTAATCATTTACTAAGAATAAGGAATAAACTCCATTTTAGATAGAACTCTGTAATTACAAGCAACTTCATTGCAGTAGGAACTTGGTTAACTTAATTAGTTTATCATGTAGATGACAACACATGTCCTTTCCTGAGTCAACATTCCTTTGCCCCTGAGGAACAATAGAGATGGCACCCCTGGAGAAGAAGTCAGGAAGTCTACAGGTGATCAAAGCAGGACCGGAAAAACCCCAAGACTGCCCCCATGTCCGGAGGGGGGGCAGAGCTCAGTGACACCTATTGACCAATTAGAAGACTAGTTGTAAATGTACCTCCCTCGTATGCAAAATTGTTTGTTTATCGTGTGCTCATTGGCTTGAAGCCAAGTATATCAACTCGGATACAACATACTGAGAATTCAGTACCGCTGAAATTGGACCTGAATGGCGTGCTCAATAAATTTGGTTTAAACTGCATTTTTCTCCAGAAGATTCTTTCCAAGTCAAGACAAAAAGATACGACAAGTGTGAGTGCACATGCGTGCACGTGTGTTTGTGCGCGTGCCCTTGCGTGCGTGTGTGTGTGCGTTGAAGGGGCCTGGACTTGTCGACACCGCTCTATTGATCCACTGCCCTGCACACAAACATGCGATTGCCATCCTATTATCCAAGGGGGTCAGAGCTGACATGGAGCAGGCAGCCGTGTGAGACCATTAGCCCGGCCCCTGAGGAGGTGCCGGCCCCCTTACTGGCCCCTTAGACCCCCAGCCCCTGCCTTGTTATTGGAATGCGTTGGGCCTGCCTCCACCCAGGTTCACACAATCACTGATCTGAACAACTCCGTGGAGGTTCCTCAGAATATCTCCATGTTCTTTTGTCTGTTCTGTAGCGGCCTGTTTTTTAATAAGTCGATACTGCAACACGGTCTGCGCCCGGGTTTGAATAACATCAATCAGAGAGCAGCCTCTTTGGGGCTGTCTTCAGTAATGTAATGCATCGTTTCACAGCTAATAATGCTGAATGCGCTTGAGGATTGTGAAAACATTGCCTATGCTGAAGGATGAGCTGGTGTAGCCGTTTATGCAGATCAGAAAAACAGAAGCTCACAGGTTGGATTTGTTTTTCTGTCCAATTTATTTAGCTTTGGTTGTTTTATCCATGAGATGCATTTGAGATGGAAAAGTTGTTTACTGAGGACTCAGAGTTCATTATATTAGATGAGCTCAGTTTAAGTATTATCATCAGAGCTATTAGCTTTCCCTCCCCCGCAGCAATTTTGGTTTAGTTTGTTATTTTCATCTGATTGTTATTATTTGTATAGTTTTATACAAATTATTACTGTACTGTGTTGTATTCCAACTCTGTAGTTAGACAATTGTCAGCGCTGCGTAGTTACAGATATAGCCTATTGTTCGCGTTTTTTGGTCCGTCCGAGTTACCGTAGCTAGAGAGGAATCGAGCAGAAGTGTCCGTTGGTGAGGAACTGTGCTAGTTGCAAGTTAACGTTGGTAGCCTAAAACACCGAAGCTGAGTTACAGTATAGTGTTGATGTATAGTAGACTTTACCGTTCCTTGAACGTTGGTCCTTGACAGAGAAGTGGACGAAAAGCCTAGTGTGTCATCACCAGCTAAGAGATGCTAGCTCTGCCGCCGGTAGCCTACCTGAGTAGCTAGCTTTAGTTTCACCACGTTCTACGGGCTCGGAGACACCTGTCGCGAGGGACAGTGTGGGGTAGGCAACTGACGCCTACTGCCCATCTTCCTGGTGCCCTCCTCAGCTGCCCCGGTGCCCCCCCGTCTGCCTCCTTCATCCTCCATCTTTGTTTGCCCACCTCGACCTGCAAACTCCCCTTTTTCCTTCAGACATTCTCCCACCTGACGATGTCTACTATTACGAGCTCCACCCCGGGCAACTGGTACCATTAGCATATGATTAGCTTGGGGACGTAATATAGTTAGCATAAATCATTAAGCATAGGGCTCAGTTAGATAATGTTGTGTGTGTGTGTGATTATGTTTGGTGTGTGTTATTAAATATCCTGTTTGTTATTCTTTTACCCTTGTGTCAACAGTTATTTAGTGAGTGTCCACAGGTCCTTTATGTCCATAGTTGGACGCCAGTGGTACAGTAGTGGTTGGTGGCCTAAAGTTAAGTTGGATAATGTAAAGTAGTTTTAGGTGTTTTGTTTAGCGTGCCCCGTCATACAGTCCAGATAGGTTTGTAGCCCTTTGCTACAAGTTGCTTTGGTCCTCCCCTCGTATTCTTCTTCCATATCCATCTTCTATTGCTGATATGATCAGAGTTGTGTTTTCCTATTGTGCGGAATGAGTTGTCTCTTATGTGACCTCTGTGACGTCATTCGTTAGTTCGCTTTCCTGTAAAATGACTCGACTCTAACTACAACTCACAGAATGCCCTGCCTATGCTTACTATTCCAATGTTCTATACGCTGTAGGCTATGACTGTCTCTCTGTTACCTCCCTGGATCCTTCACTATTGTGATGGTGAGAGCACTATGGCACCATGTCTTCAGTTCCTACAGTACCCACATCTAACCCCCTCCTGTATACCTCCTTTCGACTCGAGGGTGTCTGGTTGAGCTGCATCCCAGTCTGCGGTCTCCTCTCCCGGGCTTCATTGTCACAGTTTCCCCCTGTCCCTCCAGCATCCATATGCTGATCTGAACCAGAGAAGAGGCTAGACTTCCCAGGGCCTGGTGCAGTGAGAAGTCATCTTTCTTCTCCTTAGCCTCTCATCCTCCCCCTGGCTTTGACTTTCGATCCATTTGGAGACAAGGACGAGGCCGGTTTACAAAAGAAGAGTGGTTTTATTGCCTTTTTGTTTACAGACGGACAACACTAGCTGCAAGTCGCGCCAGAACCCCAGAGAGCGAACTAACTCTCAAGTTCCCCAGAAAACCCGCCTAAAAACCTCCAGGTCTCCACCCGAGACCACCCCTAGCGGTTGCCTAGTAACCTACACGACGAGAAATACAACGGGTCCACTAGTAGAATGAGCAACAAGCAGTAACGTTAACGTTAGAGGAATAACCACAGCCATAAGTGCAGTTATTGCAGAAATAGACTCAATAACAATTAAAGAAGAACAAGAGTATGCACTAGCGGCGTTTCTCAACGGAAAATATTTTTTGCCATTCTTCTGACCTGGATCCGGCGGGTGGAAGTCCTTGGCAGGTGAAATCCTTTTTTCCATGATGATTCTGGCTTCCAGGCTATAGTAGTTAGGTTCCCAATTCCATTCTTTCAAACACCTATTGAAGCCAAATTGTTTCGCACCAAATATTTAGGTTCAATGGAAGATTATGTAAGCTCATCAGAATCAGAGGATACTGAAAGTCTTTTTTTGTTTTGTTAGATTATCGCGGCCACCATGGAGCCTCCCTTCCTAAGCATTCCTCTATCTCCTCACTGTCAGTCACCTTATCTTTCCCTAATTCTACTGATACTAGTGTTCATATTCAGCACCCTATTTGTTACTTATCACCACGCAGATATTCATATCAGTCATTGTGAGCAGATCATGTGGAGGGAATTTGCAGTCACAGTGACGGCCTCCATGCCTCTTCATTCCCTCACACTTTTATCCCCATGACACGGGTTACAAAAGGGCCTAAGGGAGAAAGACAATGCTGTCTGCTTTAACTCATCTCAGCGCCTGACACTGAGGGATCAGTCCCTGGCAGGAGAGAAGGAATATTTTATCTGACGTTGTCAGTCCCTCTGTGCGCCACAGGGAAGCTGAGGCCTCTCTGATACACTTGGTGGTCAGGAGCGCCCCCGCCAGCGCTCTGCCTGACAGCCCCCCTAGATAACGTCACTCTGCTGTTACCTCACCTACGAGACTAGATACTTGTGGAGTTCATAAAATTATGATGAAAAATTTCACAAGCCCTAGCAGAGGGAGGTTGTACGTTGTTTATAGCTGCTGACATAACAGCTATAATAGCTTTAACAGCCCATTTCCAGTAGCATAATTTCAATAGACTGACATCAACTGCAAATTTACTAGTTCCCTCAAGGAAACACATTTATTCTTTGTGTTCTGTCTCCTGGTAGGTTTTTCACAAGACCTATTAACAAAGACTCCTCCTCTGGACTAAAAGATGAGATAAACTTTAATAATCCCCATGTCATATCCCCCGAGGATTCACTTTCTTCTGCTTCGCTCATTCCTTAGATGACCTCCCCAACGCTCCAATCACCAGGCTACATCTGTGTAGAGGACCAGACGGGACAAACATGAAGAGGTCATCATTTAACGTGATCACTGTGATCATCAGCCTTCTTGCCAGTGCGGTCTACAGCCAGACGGTCTGCAGCCGGCCAGCCTCTCTGGAGTGGCACACTCAACAACAGATGGTTCAGGTCAAATGGACTCTGATGGACAACGTGTGCATGACTGAGGCTCAATGCTGGGCAGTCCAGGACACGGTGGAGACACGGCAGGATGGTGGACGGGCGTATAACTCTCCACAGATATGTCCCTTAGAGTTACAGCACGGAGACAAACTGTTTTTTTCTACTGATCGTGTCACGATGCTGACTTAAGAGTACTGAGTTTAAGTACAGGACGCTGAGCATAGGAGCCAAAAACAAACTTGCTTTAATCCAAAAGAAGGTCCCACAAAGGGTAACAAAGGTACAGGAGTCTCCTAGAAACATATGAGGCTCGAATGCATGGCAAAACACAGACACCTCTTAAATACAGGTGCATGCAATCAGCAACCAAACAGGTGAACCCACTTAGGGTGAGCCAAGCCCAAATCAGTCCACAAAATCCAAGTACGGTGCACTCTGCCGCCATCTGCTGGACATCTTGGGACACTATGGCGCAGTGCTGACAGTGCCCCCCTCCCGACGACCACCTCCAGGTGGGCCAGGTTTGAGAGGGTGGGCGCGGTGAAAGGCGCGGATGAGGCCAGGATCCAGGACGTGCCGGGAGGGCACCCATGAGCGCTCCTCCGGGCCGTAGCCCTCCCAGTCTATCAGGTACTGGAGGCCCCGCCCCCACCGCCGGGAATCCAGCAGCCTCCGGACGGTGTAGACCGGGCCACCAGCGATGACCCGCGGAGGGGGCGGCAGCGGGGCAGGCCTGGACAAGGGTGAGGAGAATAGAGGTTTCAATAAGGAGACATGGAACACCGGTCTCACCCGGAGAGTCCTAGGAAGTTTGAGTTTGTAAGCCACCGGGTTAACCCTCCTCTCCACAGGAAACGGGCCTTTTTCCAGGCCTGGCGGCACCTGGCCACAGCAGCATCCGCAGAGGGGACCGCAGACTCGGACTGTTGAGAGGGAAAAAACGGTGGGACAAATCCATACTGAACCTCAAAAGGGGACATACCGGTGGATGACCCACTCAGTTGGTTGTGGGCGATTTCAGCCCACACCAGCTTCCGACTCCAGGCACCCGGATTGGATGAGACCATACAGCGCAAGTATTTCTCCAGTTCCTGGTTCACACGTTCCGTCTGTCCATTACTCTCGGGATGATAGCCTGAAGAAAGACTGACAGATGTTTCAAACAAGGACCAAAATGCACACCAATACTTGGACATGAATTGGGGGCCTCTATCAGAGACAATGTCACTTGGGATGCCATGGTAACGCACCACCTCCCGGACCACCACATCGGCGGTTTCCTTCGCTGAAGGCAGCTTAGGTAAAGGGACAAAGTGGGCAGCTTTAGAGAACCGGTCCACGATTACAAAAATCACAGTGTTGCCATCAGAAGGTGGTAGGCCTGTGATGAAATCCATCGAAATGTGGGACCATGGTCGATATGGGACCGGCAGGGGGTGAAGCAGGCCTGCCGGGGCTTGGTTCCCTGACTTCTGTGTAGCACAGACTGTACATGCGTGGACATATTCCTCAATGTCGCTTCTCATGCGCGGCCACCAAAAGTGGCGGCTAACTAGCTCTACCGTGCGGGCAGTCCCCGGATGCCCCGTCACTGGTGAGTCATGCCCCCACTGTAGAACATCAGAGCGGGCGTTGAGTGGGACATACAGATGGCCCAGGGGTACTCCACCAGGACCCGGATCCTCCTCTTGCGCACGCCGGATGGCGTCCTCCAGGGCAAGCGTCACCTGTCCCACCACACAGCTGGGGGGAATGATGCACTCGGGGACAGGGTCAGTAACATCAATGTCATACTGTCGTGATAAGGCATCAGCCTTGGCGTTCTTGGTTCCGGGGCGAAACGTGATGATAAACCTGAATCGGGTGAAAAACAGAGCCCACCTGGCTTGTCGGGGGTTCAGGCGTTTGGCTCCACGGATGTACTGGAGGTTTTTATGATCCGTGATGACAGTGAATGGGTGGCGTGCTCCTTCTAGCCAGTGTCTCCATTCCTCAAGCGCCCGTAGGATGGCCAACAGCTCCCTGTCACCGGCGTCGTAGTTCCTTTCAGCGTCACTGAGCTTGCGAGAGAAAAAGGCACACGGGTGAGTCTTATTGTCCATACCTGACTTCTGGGAAAGCACGGCTCCAACTCCAGAACCGGACGCGTCCACCTCCAATACAAACGGTAGGGTAGGGTCAGGATGCCTCAGCAGGGGAGCCGACGTGAACTGAGCCTTGAGGCGCTCGAATGCCGCTTGTGCCTCTGGGGTCCATCTGAGTTTGGTCGGTGCTCCACGGGTCACTGCTGTGATGGGTGCTACAATGGAGCTGAAACCTCGGATGAAACGACGATAGAAGTTAGCAAATCCCACAAAACGTTGTACCTGTTTGAGAGTGGTAGGAACCGGCCAGTCCAGTACTGCTTGCACCCTGGATTGGTCCATGATCACACCGTCAGGGGAGATGACGTACCCCAAAAAGGAGGTGCGTGTAACATGGAACTCACACTTCTCTAGTTTGACAAACAGCTGATTGTCCAGTAACCGCTGTAGGACCTGCCGTACGTGCTGACGATGTTCTGTAAGGGACTTGGAGAAGATGAGCACATCATCGAGGTAAACAAACACACTGCGGTTGAGGAAGTCTCTGAGCACGTCGTTTAAAAAGGCTTGGAACACAGCGGGTGCATTAGTCAGACCAAACGGCATCACATAGTATTCATAATGTCCACTAGGGGTGCTAAATGCAGTCTTCCACTCATCATTCTCTCTGATGCGGACCAAATGGTAAGCGTTCCGCAGGTCTAGTTTGGTGAACACTGTAGCTCCTCCAAGGAGGTCAAAAGCAGAAGACATGAGTGGCAACGGATATTTGTTTTTTACTGTGATGTTGTTCAGTGCTCGGTAGTCTATGCATGGTCGTAGACCACCATCTTTCTTGGGTACAAAGAAGAATCCTGCTGACACGGGTGAGGTCGAGGGCTTAATAAGCCCATTGGTAAGGGACTCACTAATGTAATCCTCCATGGCCTGAGTCTCTGGGACGGAGAGAGGGTACAGTCGTCCCCGGGGGGGAATAGTGTTAGGCAACAGGTCAATGGCACAGTCATAAGATCTGTGAGGGGGTAGTTCTGTAGCTCTAGTCTTACTAAACACTTCAGCTAAGTCATGATACTCGGCAGGGACTGAAGTGAGCTCAGGAGATGAACAGGCAGCGGAACACTCCATCACAGGTGTAAAATGATTGGCTGAAACACACTCTGAGCTCCATGACAAAATTGCCCCAGTGGACCAATTGATTAGGGGGTTGTGCTTCTGGAGCCAGGGAAACCCTAGTACCACCATGTCATGGTGGGATTCGACTAAAGCCAAAGAGATAGTCTCTTTATGTGAACCAATCTGTAGCGATAAGGGGCGCGTCATGTAGTTGATCTTACCGGAGCCTAGGGGTCGTCCGTCGAGTGCCTGTATTCTCACAGGATTGGGAAGAGCCATGACCGGTAGACCGAGGCGTGTGACCAGAGCAGAGTTCATCAGATTCTCCTCTGAACCGGAATCGATCAGCACAGTGATTGGGATGTTCTCAGGGTTCTCTGGGGTCCAGGTGAGTTGAGCACTCAGGGATAGGCGCTTAGCTGGGTTGGGGGACTGAGATCGGACCAAACTGCTCACTAAGCTGTCCCCTTCCCCTAATGAGCGTTTTCGTTTCCCTGCAGCTGGGGGCATCGGTCTCTGTAATGACCAGCCTCACCGCAGTAAAGACAGCATCTCTCTCTGCGGCGACGCTCTCTTTCAGCAGGTGTGATGCGGTACCTGCCTATCTCCATAGCCTCCGCTTGAGTGGGCTGAGCAGCGGGAGCTGACGCGCTCTGTGGCGAACACACTTGGGGCTGTGCGGAGTTGGGAAGCCTGCGCTCACGCCTCCTTTCGCGTATGCGCTGATCGAGGCAGATAGAGGTGGTAATGAGCTCATCTAAAGTGGCACCCCACTCCCGACTAGCCAAATCATCTTTGACCGCCTCAGACAGGCCGTTATAAAAAGTGGTCAAAAGTGCTTCATTGTTCCATTTACTCTCAGCTGCCAAGGTGCGGAATTCTATAGCATACTCGGAAACGGCTCTGGACCCTTGGCGGAGCGTGCTGATGCGGCGTGCTGCTTCTCTGCCACTCACAGGATGGTTGAAAACCTGGCGTAGTGCTTTAGAGAACTCTGCTGCATTAGCACAAAGTGGGGAACTAGCCTCCCACAGGGCAGTAGCCCACACTAGAGCTTTACCTGAGAGCAGAGAAATCATAAAAGCGACCTTAGCTCTTTCTGAGGGGAACTGATCAGGCTGCATAACAAAAAATAGGTCACATTGAGTCAAAAATCCCTGACAGGTCTCTGGGATGCCATCATACCGCTCCGGTTTCTGAAGGAATGTCTTGCCGCCTGGGGGGTTCTGTTGATGCATTTGCTGTGTTATCCAGGTCTGGATCTGCTGGATTGAGGATCCTTGGGTTTTCAAAGCTCCGAGCACTTGGGATAGGCTGATGTCCGCTCCTTCAGCGCCTGTTAAACTCATGTTGAAGATTCGAGCCTACTGTCACGATGCTGACTTAAGAGTACTGAGTTTAAGTACAGGACGCTGAGCATAGGAGCCAAAAACAAACTTGCTTTAATCCAAAAGAAGGTCCCACAAAGGGTAACAAAGGTACAGGAGTCTCCTAGAAACATATGAGGCTCGAATGCATGGCAAAACACAGACACCTCTTAAATACAGGTGCATGCAATCAGCAACCAAACAGGTGAACCCACTTAGGGTGAGCCAAGCCCAAATCAGTCCACAAAATCCAAGTACGGTGCACTCTGCCGCCATCTGCTGGACATCTTGGGACACTATGGCGCAGTGCTGACAGATCGTACTCTGGAGTCGTATGACATCCAACTTGTCAATGTGTCAAGAGAGAACTTTGAAAGCTGTTCTACTGCGAATGAGACCCCAAATCAACTTCTGTTTACTGATAATATAACTGGGAGTAAGCAAGTCGAACCAAAATGGCTTCTCCCAGGAAATCGTTATTTTATCGCTTTGCATGATGGGAATTCTCAGCTGTGCAAGCTGGGTTTGCGTCTCAGTGTGTCTGTGAAGGGGCAGCTCTGTCAGAGGTCCCCGCTCAGCAGGCTGTGCTCTGGGACTGGGGTGTGCCAGACAAGCCTCAGGGAAGCTGCCTACCACTGCCAATGCCACCAGAATCACTCCGGAAAGTTCTGTGAGAAGTTTGACGTGTGTCAGGATAACCCGTGTGGAAACAAAGGGGTTTGTCTAAGCAGAGGAACCACAGATCCAGGCCATCAAACGTACAAGTGTCTGTGTCCTCCACACACCACAGGTAAGGAAAAAAACTAACTCATTATTCCAAACTCAAACTGTATCGCTGACAACAAATACACTAACTGAAGAGGCATCCATCCAACTTAAGGCCTGTACTACTGAATGTTCAATGGTTTTAATTGAGCCTATATTGTAGTAGTCAATTACTATGAGTGGAAAACTAAATGGATCTCATTACGTTAAGCTGGCATAACAGACCCCACCTACACAGAGTATACCATCCCATTACATTCATATACTACTGTATCTATCAACATTACTAGTTCTCATCTAGCTGAGTGTAATCATCATTTTAACAGGTGCCCCCACAGGCTGTTTTGAGCAGCGTTTCCCAGGGCCTTCTTATGTTGTAATCATAACCATCATTATATCTCAATTGGCACCTGAAAACATTTGTGATTGCTTGACGCTTTAAACATTTTTACCCCTCCCACATATTTTATTTTGATTTCTGTTTTCTTCTCAGCATGTCTGCCAGTAACATCTGGCTGTAAAATGTTTTGAATATTGGTCTTGCAAATTTAGTGCTGAAGTTGTTTTTTGCAGTGGAAAAAAACATTATATAGCGCACTTCATACACAAAGGCAACACAATGCTCTTCACAGAAAGAAGGGGGGGGGTACATTAACTGATTCTACTGCTAATTTTCCAGAGGGAAGAAAAAACATTTTCACACATTTGAGCCAATATGGGGAACTTATAAATTATTTCCTGACCTCTCTCAACTAGACAAGCTCCTGGAACAT
This sequence comes from Borostomias antarcticus, assembly GCF_949987555.1. NCBI lineage: Eukaryota > Metazoa > Chordata > Actinopteri > Stomiiformes > Stomiidae > Borostomias > Borostomias antarcticus. The sequence goes on from NW_028176112.1 coordinate 1,428,856, forward strand.
GTTTAACTGTATTAGCTTTATCATAGGAATATGTTACAGAGCACATATGCATAGAATACTACATTATAGGAAATGTAACAGTATTAAAAAATAGAGGATTAAATAAATAAAAATATTTTATCTGAATAGAAGGCAACTATCTGTTAGACAGGATACATATCACATAATAAAACAAAGTAAACATTTAGCATGAAGCGCCTAGAAAATATTGAGTAAACTACAGAAGGTATAACAACTAAACAGACGTGAGAAACAAAATGCCGAGATATAGAACTAGATCATGCAGAAACTAATTTACAATACCTCTTTATCAGATTGAGATCTCAATAGAGGAATGACACCATAACAATTGTCCTTTTTGATTGTTTTCCAAGGGGTCAACTGCTCTGAAGTGATTGGACAGGAAAACTGTGACACTGTGAGTGTCTTAATGGATCCTGTGTCAAAGTCTCCTCAACTTCCTTCAAATGTGTGTGTGACCCAGGATACTCTGGTAAGGACCTTTGGTTACTGTTTAAATGTTAATTTGCCTTTCTAGATTACTACAATACCTGTAAAGATCCCTGTAAAGAAACGGTTGTCCTGACAGCCCCTATGCAAGAATAATTAAGATACAGTAGCTGGAGGCTAATAACAGCCTAGTGTGTAGTTTGATTGCTTGTGTTAAAAAGCTTGGCCTGTAATAAGTAGCCTACACCAACAGAGAGAACCTGCAGACTCATGCAGATGTATGCTAATGATATTGTGCTGTAAAATTGTAACCCCAAATGAATTTCTGCCTGCTGTACTGTTTTAAACGACCACAGCACAGTATCTGCATTTAAACCTTTTTTTTCATTTCATGTACTGTAAGATAACTAAACAACCTTGAATGTGTGGACAATGCTCATTGGGAAGGGTGATTTAGTTTGAGCATAGCATTATAAAAGCATAACTGTTTACACTTTGTTTTTTAATATGCAGTAAATAGGAAGTTGCATTCCATTTCACACCCAGCGCGTTTTGATTTAGAGCAGACCAACCACATCAGGGGCAGCATGTTCTTGTAAGGGCGCGGGTGCCGCGGGCCTGTAAGCTTGTTTATGAGACATGGCTGCTCAGGCCTTTAGCTAGGTAATGAGTCTCATTTGCTCCAGTAAAAAGTACAGTTAGGTTAATAGGTGTCACCACAAAATGGGTTAGGGAAGTTGTACACTCTCCAGGCTGCCCTGGATAGTGGTGTCTGAGAGCCAGCCTCATGATGGACCTTCTGCTGGGAAAACACCAGGTGGCCTTCTGTCTTGATTCATTGTTTTGTTTTCGGATGCAATTTATCCAAGGCAACAGTCCTGAAATGTCATACCTTTTGCCTGTAGTGTTCAGGCCTGCCTAGGCTTTCAGCTGATTGTCTGGGCCTCTGCCTTCTCAAGGTTAGTGGCAGTACCCTCACTCTAAGCTGTCCTTTTCTCACTGTAAGCCAATTAGAAAAAAAAGTCTCTGTAATTTTGTGTTGTTGAAAATAACACGGCACAGAAATAGAAACGGGCTGGGTGATTTTTCAAAATGTCAAACGGAGGACTTGTTTGGCCTGTGATTATACTTGACCTGTTCTTGAGGAAGATTGGTGGTTGTCTTCCATTGTCTGCAGTAGTACTGCAATATCATGAAATTCATTATTTAGGCTATTTAACCAGAAATTAATTGAAATGTATTATTTAATCCTTCCCCCATTTCCTTAGACAAATCATTGTAACTCAAACAGATGGATTACTGTAGAGAAGTGCACCTAGGGCTGTAGTCAAGACCAACTTATTAGAGTCCAAGAACAAGTCCAGTCGAGTCGGAGTCAAGACCAAGTCTAAAGGCAGCGGAGCACAAGTCGAGACAGAGCCCAGAGCAAATCGAGTCTGGCTCAAGACCAAACTAGGAAATAGTCTTTCCAATGCTAAAATAGTGATTAAGGAGAGGATGGACAGAAATAATCTATAAACAAGATTGATCTATGGCACTGCTGGCCATACAGAAGATCTGGTAAAGTGGCCGACCATTATGTCACATGATCGAAGAGTCATATTTTCAAATACCATTAAAAATAAAAAGGGGAATTGGAGGAATTGCTTTGTGCTGAACACCAGTTTTAAAGGAAGTACACAGATTGCACATAGTCCAACCTTTGTGCTTCTCTGCAGGTGTCTGACAATCACATGTTGTCCCCGCCGTCTCGGTTGTTGTCATGCTGCAAATTTTGCATTTGCCATTGTGCTTCTTTTTCAACAAACTGCCAACAAATCTAATTATAGTAATTTTGCCATCAAATGTTAGCCGAGGGAGCTAGTGAATTGTTGTAAGTAATGTTAGCAGACTGGTGGCAATTGCTGAGCTTAGATCCAGCGTTGCTTGCAAAATTGGCACAATGCCATAGAGGAAGGGGAGGAGGCGAGTAGTATTTTTTTCACACATGTTGGTAGAAAGAGGCAATGTTCTGTACAACTGACTCTCAATAGCTGAGACAAAGACAATTCAGTCCAACAAAGCATGAGACCGAGGCAAGTGCAATACTTGCAAGAAAAAGCGGTCTTGAGTACTTACAGCACCTACTTTCACACATCCAATCATGTTAGATGAGAGGTTACCACACAGGGAAGGGAGAAAGGAGGGTTCATGTAGAGTATTGAAACATCATACTGCCCAGCTACCTTGGATGGCTGTTTAGTTATCTGCTTTTGTTATGATCAGAGGTTACCTCGAGGAAGGATGTGTGGTTAGTGGATTGGGACAGGGCCTTGGTGTCCTGTGTCACCTTTCTGTTATGATCAGAGGTTACCTCAAGGACTGAGGGAAGGCGGGATGAGTGTTTAGAGGATTGGAACAGGGCCTTGGTATCCTGGGTCCCCTAGCAGCTTCCTGGGAGTTCTTCCTGGTTGTGTGAAGCTGCTGGTTTTCTCCAGCTCACCACGGCTGTCGCCTCATTAATCACATGGAAGTTAGTGGCTGCTGCACCACCGCCTGCCCTCACAGGCCAGAGCCTCAGCGTACGGAATAATGAGCCCAACTCATGGGACTCTTCAAATGAGATTTTCCTTTGATTGGGCTCTCCTGTGCAGCCCCCCTTGGGTATTTATTGCATGGTATTACCGCCTTTATAGGGCATATCCCTTATGGGAGAAGGTGTTAATTGTTTTGTAATTCACTTAACCCCTTATTGTAATGGTGATTTCCAGCTGGTATATAGTAAAAAGACTGCACTGTTACCTGTGATCCACTGAAGTGTACCTGTGCTCCACGTTTCCCTGTCTTACACACATCCTGTTGGATTGTATCTTGTTTTGTAGTCTCCTACACTTTATAGGCTAAAGCATTTAGGTAGTCTGAACAGGATTTGCGTCCAATGACCTTGTTAAGTTAATGAATAATTTTACCTGTAACATTTTTTTTCCAGATATAAAATACTGTATGTGTCCATATGGATGTAAAACGAACCACAGCTAGCAACGAGCCAGAGTGCGCCGACGTTATTGACACAGAAGTCTGTAGTGCACAAAACAGACATATTTTAACCTGTTCTAGTCAGATACAGCCTGGAATAGGGCTAAACATGAAATTCAGTGTCCTTATCCTTTAATACAGGTCTTTAGAAACAATTTATCAATCATTAGTAAAGTGTTTTGCAAAGATTGATCTAAAGCTATATAAGCTATATAAAATACTTTATACACATTTATAAATGATCCATCACTCAAGGACATACTATAGAAACCATTTACTAATCAGTAATGTTTTTTGCGGTGCTTGATCTAAAGCGGGTGTCTGTGATGTGTATTGTTATTGACGAGGGGTTCATCATTTATAAATTCCTATAAGCCATTAGAAAATAATTTCTAGTACATTTATAAATACATACTTATCCATGTATAAATAGCTTACTCATGTTTATAAATGTTGTAATAATAATTTGTAAATGTTGAACAGACTATAAACAGGTGCCTTATAAATAGTTTATTAACAAGGATTATTCTTAAATATTACTGGATATTTGAGTTTTTGTCTTCAGTAAAGGATATTTGAGTTTGTTTTCAGGCTTTCGTTGGCAACCAACTATGCACTCAATTTCCGTTGGCAAACGCCAACAATAACAGGCCCAGAAGCTGTACACACGGGAAGATTGATGTCCACTCATGCATACTCAAAGGCTATGGGGAACCTGGGGCCTAGGGAGTACAGAATCAGCAGGGGATTAGCATACAGAAAGAGTCACTAGAAAGATAAATGAGTTGGTACCTGCTGAAGAACACAAAAATCAAAAGCCTCTCGCCAGGGAATAAAATCAAATTCTATTCACCTTGAACCAGCGGTGCATTCCACTGTGTGAATATGTATTGTCATGCCGTTTGACATTTGGAGGTGTAGCATGTCCTTTGCCCCAACTTCCGATCTTCATGGGATACTTTTCTTAAATGTCATTTTGTGAGATCATTCAAAAACTCCCAGTTCGGGATGTACAACTTCGGAAACTTGAAACTTCACAATCTGGGACAGGAGAATTTTAAAAAGACATTTCTCTCTACTAAGGGGCATCTGTGTCTTCCTGTGTGCCACTGTGATGCTGGAGCACACGTCTTCATTACTCTGTAAAGAATCCTGATCTGGCTGACTGCCATCAGACTTCCTATATCTTGAGCTGAATAATGTATTAGGCTTGTCGTGTTTGGTCTAAGTCTCCCCTGATAGTTAGGAAAGCAAAGCATTGTTAATGGACCACAGAGTAGAGGAGAAACGGGTATAGTTTACCAATCTAGAGTCGCCAGAAATGGTGAGAATAATAAACAACTTTAGCTAATATGGACAAGTTTAGTCTTTGATGGACACCTTAACACCCCCCCCCCCCCAGTATAGCTCTTACCTGTTCCTTTTGATGTCATCATACCGCTTCTGCAGAGGGGTGACATAAATGGTACAGACACTTTGAGAATACCTCACATGTTTGACTGGTAGGTTTCCAGAGAACCCCCTTGTTTGACATTCTGTGCTAGAAAACCTACAGTGGCATCATTAGGAGGCCAGTAAGACAGAGCTGTGCCCGACACCAGGAGAATACTCTGAGGAGATTGTGGGTGGCTCCTGTGGTGTGTGCTTGAAATATCTGAGCGCACTTTTATTCAGAGAAGACAGGAAGAATTCCCGAATCCTGTGTTGTGTTGTGCAGCTTTTTCAGTTGTTGTGAATAGTTTATTTGTGCAGCTCATTTGATCAGGATTTTTAAGAATTTGTTGTTTGTTTCTTAGAAATGAACAGCAGAATGGAAAACCCTGATCATGAGAGATATTCATGGTGATTTGGTGGTGAAGTCATTCTGGCACTATATGGAAAAAGAATTATCCTTGTTTGTTCATGACTCAACATTTAATGTTAAGAGCCATGGACAAACAAGGAGAATTCTAGCTTGAGCAGTTTGAATATCCAGACTTCTCAATTTGGGTTAAATATTTGAATTTACAACAGCTTGAGAGCTGTTATATTCCTTTTTTTTTTTTACTTTTAAATGTAAATCCCAAAGTGTGTAAAGATCCTGTCCAATAACTAACTCTCTCTCTTTGTGTCACCGTAGGTCCACCTTGTGAAAAAAGGAAAGCGGGTTGTGATTCAAACCCGTGTCGGAACGGAGGGGAGTGTGAAAAGAGCAGCGGTGGATATGTTTGTCTTTGTCTGGAGGGATTCCAGGGCCTCGACTGTGACACACAAGTTGACATCAATTGCATGTCACATGGATGTCAGCATGAGGAACCCTGCACTCTGGGGGAACACGTGAGAACTCCATCTTCCTTACTATCTTTCCTGGGAGGGGGAGATTAAGTAAGGGATAATATACAACAAGGAATTATTTCAGTGTACATGGATTATCCGGCTTATACCATGGCCACTTGCCAAAGACCAAAATGATGTGCCCTTTACTTACATTTTCGACATTTTAATATAAAGAAATATGTTACTTATTCTTTGCTCACTGCTGACTTTCATTATAGTCCCTCTGCACTACAACGGGTAGTCCAACCTCACAGTCAAAGCCTCGTTACCGTTCTATTAGTCTCAACGCCAGACCCATGAGAGTCCCCCGCCCATCTGACCTGGGCTAGGGTCTCTCATTTGCTGCTACAACCTGTCACTCTTTCAATTTTGAACCGTCAATACGCCCTCAGAGTACCAGCTTGAGTGAAGCGGTACAGATTATTATGTTCTATTTGGAGCGCAGCGATTCAACATAGCTCTTTCTGTCTTTGCGGCATTCTCTATGAGCCTGTTCTGCTAAGTGCTTACTGTGCTTTGTTATATGATTCACTTTAATATAATTTAATAATATCAAATATCATCACATAAATATCATTTAATAGGCACGTTGCTGATGCAGGGCATCTATTTGATAGTGAGTACTCAGGACTATTTATTATTAATGTTGATTGTGCTTGTACCCTGAACCAGGTCTCTCATTTTACCCTACAGCCTTTCTCCATTAGTGCTGTTTTAGTAGCCTTGTGAGCTCGATAGGGGAGGAATTGCCTCATTTTAACTAAAACTGGCTGCACCTTTGATCGCAGGTCAGTTAAAGCAGATTTTTAATCTTTCTATTTTAACTAGCACTTTCGGCAGTATCTGCAAACTGGCTCATGTTATTTTATTTACTTGGAGGTGATAGGTCTATAGTTGTTTAACTCTTTACTATTTCTAAATTACAGTGCCTCGCTAACAGTGAATCTGATTTGGCATTGCATTAAGAAATTGCACCTATGAAAGGCTTTTCTTATTTCAAAAGTCCACCTCAGTGTTCTCTGCTTGCCTTTGATTGGGAAAAAATACAGTGGTTCAGGGTTTTTAATCACAAACTTCTGTGCCAATAGTTCCTCCATTATGTGAGTGGATAGATGAGAGAGAGAGAAAAATACAATAACTAATTGTCTTCCTTGACCTTCATTTTCTCTATTATGGAATTAGCCACATGGGTTTTTACAAGAACTGTGGGTTATGAGGGCTTTGTCCCCTGAGACTTGTCAGTTATGGAAGACCAGCGCAGCGCACACACATCACATTGATCTGCATGACATTGATTTTGTCTGTTTGAACCATGTCTTTGAGGAATATCATCAGTATGAAAATGAACCCATATTTCACAGCCAGAGTAGGCTCAGCTCCAGTAACGGCACAGTCCTCACATCAGGCACCTCAGCTTTCTGACTGAATGGTATTATTGTCAGGATTGGTTATGAACAGTGGTGTAGTGGGGGGGTATACAGTATGGAGGTATACAGAGTATACCCACTTCTTTATCCATGGACCCACAATATACCCATTTCTTTTAACACCACTAATGTAAAAACTAAAACATTTCTTCTACAGTACACCCACTTCTTTAGTCACGACTACACCCCTGGTTATGAAATGTGAAGTGAAGAAGCAGTCAAGATAATGGCCCTACCTCAGTTCATTTTCAGCCTCTTTATGTCACTGTGCTGTCCTGAACCTTTGACTCCTGTCTCCCCAATTCGTTCTGTGGCTCTCTGATTCAGAGCAGATCTCCTATAATTCTGCCTGTGTGTTATCTAACCCCGTTTCCTCCAACCTCATGTGGGGGTGCGTTTGTTTTGGCTCTGTATGCAGGCCCCTGAGTGTGCCTGTGCAGATGGCACTGCAGGCACACAGTGCAGGAGGCAGGGCCGCCCATGCAGCCCGTCTCCTTGTCTCAACAATGGCAGCTGTGTCGCCCAGGGAGGAGATTATGCCTGCAGGTGAGACACATACCCCAAACACATAGGGAAGCACATTTACATTGCAGACATCCCAGTTGAGACACTCTCCAAAGACGATTCTTTCTGCCATGACATGTTGCTGTTTTAAGCACTGTTCTGTCTGAATGATTGACTAAGACAGAGCAGGAGAAAGTGAGAACATTGTTACCCATCATTTGTTTGTTTATAGCTGACCAGCGACACTCTGGGATCATGTTCTGGCCTAACGACATAACAATTACATTTAATTTGTAGGGGACAGGGTGATATTATGTCAATTTGATTTTTTAGCTCTTTCTGCATAGCTGTTTCTACACATCATACCTTCACGAAGAGAAGTTATTGATATGTACATTTGCATATTTTTCAACCTTGAGTAAATGTCACTTCAGACTTTTCGCCTAACATCCATGTGCCCCATACTTCTCTCACGCGTCATGCTATCCACACGGATCCGCCATGTCATCATTGATGTGCGTCTATCTGCTGTCAAAGGCTGCGTTATCAGTGGCGTCTCTGTTCAAGGTGAATTGATTGTGGGTGATGACAATTCCTCTTCCTGCAGATGCCCAAGAGGCTTTTCTGGGAAGACCTGTGAGGATGTAATTGACGTCTGCAGCCTGCTCAGTATCACCTGTCTGCACCACGGGATGTGCCTCGGTGTCGTCGGCGGGTATAATGTAAGTAATTCAATTTGCGAGGGCTAATGAAATACTCCAACGACAGGGTATGACACATACTGCAGGCCTTCCTTATGCATGTCTATATGCTATATATGTTGCGTTGTGTATTCTTTTCCGATCTTTTAAACGGTAGGTGCACGTTGAAAGGTTATTTTTAGCTGTTTTCACATTTGTGTTTTTCCTAGGGTTGATAAAAGATAAAGCATGGTAGCAGTTGATATACTATCAGTTTATTTATGACACCTTAAGACAGTATCAGATTTATGATTGTCATATCTTATTCCTGTAGGCTACATGATTTATGAACAGGTGTGCGAGTCCTAAGCTTCTCTCAATTTCAATATCATTTTGCTGTCATAGTTATTGTCACTTTGAATGATGTGCCAAGAGGTACATCTTATTGGCTTGTATCCAAAAATATGTACATGGTTATCATCTCAAAATATGAGTCAAACTCACCGTTCTACAGTTCAACTCAATTATATAAAACTAAATAGCTAATCTGTTAAGGTTTCACAATGTTTGGAAAAACTAATTAAATCCCCCAAATGAACATTTCGGGGTATGAGTTTTCTATGAATGAGTTTTGTTGATAACCACTATCGTACTTAATTTATGCACCACATTGGAATGCAAATGTATTGCCAGATGTTTTCAGGCACATGGATTACACAGAAGACTTCAGGACCTGTTATTTAAAAAAGAGCTTTAAATTACATTGGTCCCTGTACTGTACGTTAATGCGGGCATGCATGTGTTCGTTCGTCCATCACACATGTATCAGCGTCCACCGCCTGGGAGTCCTCACCACAATTAATTTTTCCCATTGCCAAGTGCAATGCAGAGTAGCAGTGATTGACGTTGAGGTATGCGGTGAAAGGCTCGTGCTTGTGACAGAGTCTCTCTGAATGGCTCAGACACACACAGCCACCTGGAGCGGGTGTAGCTCAGTTGGTAGAGCGGGTCATTCAGTGATCGAAAGGTCAGTGGTTCGAATCCCAGCTCCGACTGTCCACATGTGTCCTTGAGCAAGACGCCTAACCCCAAATTGCTCCCAATGAGCAGGTTAGCACCTTGCATGGCAGCTACCGCCATTGGTGTGTGAATGTGTGTGTGAATGGGTGAATGAGAGGCCTAAAGCGCTTTGAGTGCCGCTAAGGTGGAAAAGCGCTATATAAGTGCAGTCCATTTACCATTTACCATTACCTCTCTGAAGCCTCAGGATGCTCTGGACTTCTGTGTACATTGCCTCTGAGCAAGAAGCTAGTCAGAAGTTACATATGTATCATATTACACAAAATTCTTTAATTTAGCTACAAGAGAAAAAGACCCCCCAAAATATGATGGGCCTATAGACGAATCTAAACTAGAAAAGCCTGCTCCACTTACACATTCAACAAATGTAAAGCTGATGACATGTCTCCTGGGCGGGGGACGACAGGTTCAGTGCACTTGCTTTTTTGCAGATAGACATGTATTTTAGCCCTTCATCATCATCATCATCATCATCATCATCTGGTCGTCCACAGACAGGCCTCCCATCTTTGTCTCCAGTTATCCAGGTCCTCCATACACCTGGCCATCTCATCGGTGGGCTCCACTTCCACATCCATATTAATCCTAGCTGCTGCAAAGCACTGGGTCGGGCGTTTTGAGGAGGAGGAGGAGACAAATGACATACATGAGAGTCTCTGCCCGGACTAATTATTTAAAACTTCTTAAATTAAAAAATATCTTTAAAATCATGTGTCTCAAATCCAAACAGTTCAATGCCTGAGTAAGCATTAGCATGTTTATTCTACATCACCCGGGGTTCGAACTCACAACCACAGACACCAAGGGAAGGTCATGTTCTTGTTGACCCAAGTGAGAAGCTGGCAGTTTGGCCTTCGCTTGATCTTCTAATAAAACTTCTTAAGTTCTACAAAAAAACGTTCTCAAACCAACTTAAATCACACATGAGGCATGTGGCAGCCTTCATGTATGTATGTTATGTTTGTATCTTCTATCTGCTTCATGCATGACAGACTGGCTGGGGTGTGGAACTGTTTTTGGGCTCGTCTTCTCTTGATTGCAGAGTAACTGTGGCTGTGCTCAATCAGTGGTCAGTCAATCTGGCTGGATGGACTGTAGTCCTAGGCGGGGGTTGGGTGGGGTTGCCAACAGCAGCGTCTCTGATTGGTGGAGGGGGACGGGATAAGGACAGAATTCGAAATACAATTTGACAGAATTTGAGATGCTGTAAAATTCTGAAAAATGTCACTACATCTATCATGTCAGTGAAATATTTTTTTCTTGAACATGAGATTTCTCAGTGAATATGAGGAGCATAGCTGGCTTCAGATAGCTCGAACTAAACAGGGATAAATGTCACACCTTATTTACACCGTAGGAATCCTGGATAAACATTTTAGTAGGACTTTGGACTGAGCATGGATTCACTGATTTACTGAATTGATTAAACACAGGTGGGACTGATGTAAGCAGATGAAGAGCAAATACATGAGTTTTTAAAACTTTAAAATATCTTTAAAATCATGTCACACAGCACAATGAGTATGCATTCACATTTTTATTCTGCATCACCCTGGGCATGAGCTCTGTGGCATCCTTCCTGGGGCCGGCCGGCGCAAGGCTGCCACCAGGCCGTGTAGCGCGGCCTCCAGGCCAGATCCTGCCATGCGTAAAACCTCCCCTCAGCACCATGGACAGCGGGCGGCAGGTAGAACGCGCCGCGTCTGAGTTCAGCACCATGGACAGCGGGTGGCAGGTAGAACGCCCCGCGTCTGAGTTCAGCACCATGGACAGCGGGCGGCAGGTAGAACGCCCCGCGTCTGAGTTCAGCACCATGGACAGCGGGCGGCAGGTAGAACGCGCCACGTCTGAGTTCAGCACCATGGACAGCGGGCGGCAGGTAGAACGTTCAGCACCATGGACAGCGGCTGGCAAGTAGAACGCGCTGCGTCTGAGTTCAGCACCATGGATAGTGCAGCCAAGTGATCAACGGGGTGTCCTGCCCCTTCGTCGTCGCCCAGGCAACCCTTCTCCCCACCTGCAGCGCATCAAAAACGGGACATTCCTGCAAAGTTATCGCATGCTGTGTGGCCAAATGTTTTTGCATATTTGTAGTATTTCCCCCCTTTGATGATATACATTTTTTGCAAGCATTGCAAGTGGCCGTGTTGTCATCTTGTCGCGTGAAATGTAACCACACTTTCGAACGTTTATGCCTAGACGACATGTTGCTGGCTTCTTTTACCGTGGTCTATAAAACAAAACAAGGCATCGTGCGTGCGACGTCATCGCGCATGCGCAGCAACAACAGGAATCGATAGCGGAATCGTTAAGGATTTTGATTCCAAGGACTCGATTCACTGGGAACCGGTTCTCAACAAGAACCGGTTTTTAATGCGCATCCCTATGCATAAGTACATGTAATACAACTCTTAAGTTTATAGAGAGAGATAGCTATATGTACAACAACATTATAATACAGTAAAAATAGACATATGGATATACATTTTAATGTCCAAACTTTGAAAGGTGGATTAGTTCAATTCATTTTCCCATTAATCAGTGTTACTGTTCATGGAACATTGGCCAGATGGCCAGGTAGTGGTCTGGAGCTCCTCTCTATTGCTCAGTTCCTTCATCTCCCTCTAATGTCCTCCAGAATCTGAAACTGGGCTGTAATGCTTGCCCCTTAGCTCCTAATTAATCAGTCTTGGTCCGTTATATTAGATCATTCAGCCCGTTCTTAGACTGAGATGCAGCACTGTGAAACACTGTGTGTGGGTTTGCCTCCAATCAGTGTCGGACATAATCCAAGCATGGATGTTGTCCAGTGGAAATGAGACGTTCTATTACAATTTCTTGATCTTCTGCCCTCTGAGAGAATGAGAGATCAGTCATCAGGTTAATTTGGGGTGTCCATTAACACACTGTGTCCCTAAGGTACCCTCTCAGTGCAAGTTGCGACTCTACTCAACAAGCTCATATTCCGGATTGAAGACCCCAGTTGTCTGAACATTATGGAGCGGAAAGGCAATCACCGCATGGGAGCGCACTTTGTATTTATAAGACAATGGTTGTCCAAATAGATACACAGGTCCTTATGGGAGCACTAATATCTCAGAAAATGTCCAAACCTCCCTGTTGGCTATGTTCACTCATACCAACTGTCATCATCTGATTTTGTTGTTAGTCTACAAACCTGTGCCTGCAGATAGGATTCTGTCAAACTCATAGGGAGACAGGGTAATTAGTCAGGTTCACTGTGTAACTTTGCTGGATTTATTGGGGGATTTGCAAAACTACATTTTTGCAAAGGGTATTGTATAAGGAATCAGAAAATCAATGTTTCCATTTTCCCATAATATGTCTGTGGCAGCCATCTTGGAATTTACAACATGGCCTCCGTAATACTAACGTTTTTTAATATCTTGCCTTCTAAATAAGCAGGAACATTGGACCTCATTCCTGAACATTTTCTTTAGTGACTTCTTAAATGTCTTCTTACGAACTTCGTAAGACCAACCCTATGAAAGATCCTCGGATTCATGAAATGTGTTCTTAAGCCGCCAAAGTGTTCTCAGCTGGGCTCTCCTTCTTAAGTTGAATGCGTATTCTCGTACACCTGAATTTGCATACATAAACGCCCCGCCAGCTCCTTGCTACAGGGTCGTGTGCGCACACAATCCCCAGACAGCGCAGAAAAAGTTGATTGATGTTCAAGTTCACATGCAAATTCAACGTTTATTTGTCACGCAACCAGTAAAATGAGCAAAGAGATGTTTCTCTGCTGGCTCTTACAATGCGCACACTAAGCTTAAGCAATGTACAAGCTTTAGCCACTGACCGCTACCACTAATGTTATGTAAGCTGTTGCTAGTTGTTGTGAGCTCATGAGCTAACTGGCTATCCCACTCTTATTGTGCTGGATTAACATTGGAAGCATTGGAACTGATGTGTCCAGGCGACAAGACCTATCGTAATCTATCAGACATTATTTCATGTAATTTCATTTCACATCTATTTCAGTGGCGTGACTAGCTTCCGTCCTACCAGTCCTGAACAGAAACAAGCCAGCCATGTACATAAGCCAGACTTGTTTTTAATGTGTGCTGTCAATGACTGCTCTCTACCTCTTCCTCCCAGTGTCTGTGTGCTCCTGGATGGACTGGAGAGTTCTGCCAGTATGCAGAGAATGCCTGCTTGATCTACCCCGACCAATGTAGGAACGGAGCCACATGCATCACCACAAGTCAGCCAACCTCATCACCGCAGTACAGCTGTATCTGTCCACCTGGCTACACAGGTGAGCTATACAGGCTTCTCTGTTAGACCACTGAACTGTTCAATTAAATCATTATTGCCTGTCTGCCTAGTTCCTTGGCATTCCTACCCTTTCAGTGAAGTAAAAGATAAAATAGACGTTATATTTGTGTAGCTGAAGTGTTTGGAGATAGAGAGTGTTGCTATACGCTTATTGGTTGCTGGTTTTGGACCTGACAATCTGCTACACATTGCATGCAGTTTCCTTCTAGTGCCATCTGCTGTCTGTATTCTTCCTAGATGTATATTGTTGCCCTCAGGGGCAACATTCCTGTTACTCATCTTTTCACATTGCCTCTCTAAGTGCCTTTATTCCATTTTGTTTCATGCTGTCTAAAATGTGTGGCAGATGGACATTGAAGAACATAACCCTCAGTGAAAACCTCCCGAACAAATAAGCAAAGTATTGTCACTTTGTTGGAACCTTTCCATGTGACAGAACCTTCTGTACTTGTTTACTCAGTTTTGAAGTCTGAAATTTAAGGGTCTTAAATCTCCCCTGCTTGCAAATATTGCATCACATCTTTTTGTGTAGCACTCTTCTCCTCAAACATTGGGCCCGGACATAGCCACACAATTGGACTAAGGCAAACGTCAAAGACTATTGTCAAAAGTGCAAAGTATACAGCTGTCAGTGGAGGTGAGCTACATAGTTCACACTTCAACAAATTGAGCTTCATCAATGTAATCAAAATATTTAATTGCTGGGCACTGCCACAACAGCCCAGGCAGATGGAGAAAAGTGCTGTGCAAGCATGCAGGCACCATTGAACAGACAGAGGGAGGGAGGTAGAGAGAGAGGGAGAAAGAGGAAAGGAGAGAGACCTTGCTGTGATCTTATCTCTGAATCACTGTCTGTTGGTTTTGTCCTCTCACAAGTTCAACAGCTGTACATGCTGACGCCACACATCATGGACGGAGGTCCACCCTTTTCTAGTTTCACATGTATTTCATTAAACAAACTTAATGGATGCCGTCATTTGAAAAAATTGGAAGTAAATTATGCTCTTTCTGTGCTCTGCTGTAAAGCAGTCCAACAATAATTTTGTATGTAGCTATGGCTAATAAATATTTTATTTTTTTTGTATTAAATAAAAAAAATTTTTTTTATTCCAAATAGGCTATTCATTTTTGCGTCTATGAATGAAAATTTTATAGAAAAACCTGATTGGAGGAGATTTGACCCAAACCATGTTTTTGTATAACAGCCTGCAAATACCAATTACATGTAGAAAATGAAAGTGGCTTCAGTAATATTATTTCCCACCTCGCCTGCCTCCTGACACGCTCACCTGTCAGCCTGATAAGCCTCACATAGCATTACATGAGGTAGGCCTTTTTTTGTGCTGTGTGAGGCTCAAATCTGTTGCCACTTCAGTGATGGAAAATTGTCTCTCAAGACGTGGCAGCTCTTAGTGACTGATGGAATTCATCATTTTCTGGTATCTTGGGATTTTCGCTTTGGATTTAGTAACATGTGGCCCAGAAAGGGCCTGTTTAATTTCAAGTGTTATCTGCAGGCCCCTCGTTGATCATAATTCCTCCAGCCTTCATATTCCAGTGTTATTTAGACAGGTTTATATATTTAGGAAACTGGAAGGCAGTTCCATGCACAGCTTTGTTCTCTTCTTTTTACTGTACATTGAGAAGGTTCTTGCTGAAAGGCCAGCTTGACATGTCAAGTACCAGCTTGTAGTCTACCAAACAGTTCCAGTGACATGCTGAAAAGACAATATGTATTCGGTAGGGGTGTGACGATACACAATATCGATATGATATGATAATATTTTTAACAAAACTTGAATGATTAATAAATTACAGGAAAATATTTTTTTCTTTGAAAAACACCATGCAAAGCAACACTCTTCTGGGTACCCAAAGTTGCTTTATAAGCCTAAGTTAAATGATTTTTAAAATTTTATTTTTTTATTTTTTACCACAAGACAGTTTTTCATCTAACGATGCATATTGTTGCGTTTTTATATTGTCACAGCTCTAGTATTCGGTCTTCAAATTCAAGCTTTTGAACATGGTCCAAGACGAGGCCAAAGTCTTTGTCCCTCCACTCCGCCTTTCTCAATCTCCTATCTGGAAAGTAAATTCGCACACTGCAATTGAAAATACTTATTGAACTCAGTCAAAGTCTCTCCCTGGTCTAGCAGTACTACTAATAATACTGTATACTGTAGCTCTTGAAACAACAACTGAGCCAGGTTCATCTGCCGTCATGGAACAGCAATCATGAATATGAGGTGAATGTGAGGGTAAATTGCCTTATTACATTTATTTTTACGAATTGATCAGATACTGAAACAAGATGGTTGAAAAAGCGACAAATATAATGTATATGGATAGATTATGTTCACATTTGAGGTTTTCTATTAATGTACTCAGAATGCAAAGTTAATGGCTTATGTGGCAAAGTAAACTAGATCTACCATTGTGGACCACACTTCTGGAGATCGAAAGAACATAGGCAGTGTGGTGGAGATTACATTTTATGTTGATAATACACTGTTTTGAGCCCCATATCTGTCTATTCATAATGTTAATCAAATATTTTATTAATGTTTATCAATATTTTTGGTGCCTTTAAAAAGGCAGATAATGTGATTTGAAAGACCTCTAACAATGCAGATACATGTTCTCAAAGCAAAGAAAGCATTAAGGTTAAAATGGCCCTATTAAACAGCCCTAGTCATGGTTCCCTATAGCACACACGTCAGAGCGTTTGATGAGCAGTGCTATACAGGGCCTCACAAGCCAGCGCTCTTTATAGACCTGGGTCTGACTGCTGGAGGCAGACCTGTGCTGTAAACCCCGAACTCTGTCCATTGTCAGGACTGAGATAACAGGGTAATACTATTTGATGGTGCAGACAGTATACAGTAGTTGAAAGATTGGTGCAAGATTAGTGGAAGTACAGTTGTTGAAAATCTCCATGGAATATCCTCAGTAGGCATGCTATAGTTTTCAGCTGACATCTTTGCAGTTGTTCTTGAAGTACACTTTATCATTATTTTAAAGTTTTTGCAAAGGTTTGCATACTTCAATGTCCGGCCTTGGATGGTGCCCAAGAACTGCGGCTAGGAACCAATTACTTATTTGGCCAAGGCCTGTTTGAGCATCGATGACCTGAGTTTCAACCTGGCTCTCTACGATGCATCAAAGAACTATTATGATCAACATGGACTTTTCAAAACAACTGATCTTCTACATGTTAAGGTTATATTAATGTTGATGCTGGTTGCCTCTCCATTCTGTGATAACGTTTCACAGTTGTTTATTTCATATGCACAAAGTTCATGGTACATTACCAATTAAGATTGCTCTGCCGAGAGATACATGTATAACCCCTTGTTAATTGGTTTTCTTTTTGTAACTCAAATTAGATTCACACATCGTTTATTCACCTCTCATAACAATGATCTTTAACTTACAAATGAATTGCATTGCTAATGCTCGTCTCAGACATATGGAGGATATTGTGTTGCTGACACAGATGACAGTGCAGGGTCGAAGGTTTTGTTTTCAGTGGCGTGTTGGTTGTTTGGTTAGTTGGTTGGTTCATCAGCAGGATCATTCAAAAACTACTCGACCGATTCCCATGAAACTCGGGGTGAAGCATGGGCCAACATAGAACCCATTACATTTTGGAGTGGTTCTGAATCATGGGGCAGATTCATGGAAATGATTATAAACTGTAATCAGAATATAATGTTTTAATGATCAACATGAAATGGATAGATAGATAAAACAGATGGACAGACAAATGGACACATTGACAGACAGAGAGACAAACAGATTGTTATACTGATAGACAACCAGTGCCTACATTGTTTGCCAGTTGACTGAATTTCTTTATTCTGCTTTAGGTCCAATTAGCTCTTTCCCCTCCACAGGTATTGTCTCCGCCCCTCTTAAACTGCTAGCGCCTGACATTTTCCGACGACTGAATTCCCCATCTTCTGCCTCTGACCTCCTCTCCTCACCCCACCCGGCCTTTTCGTCAGCACCTCGTAATTCCCAACGATCACCACCAAGACTATTCTTCTTTAGAGGTTTTTATTGCTTGGCTGTATCCAGCCCTCTTTGTCGATATTGAGCACAGTTGTTAACCCTTATTCCCTTGGTGTCTGATGGGTGTTTTCCAATGTTCAAAAGTCCATGTACTGGAGGATGGATACCCGACACCAATAACTTAAATTGTCCTTTGTTTGTTAGGTCTTGAACAGGTGTATTCTCTCCCCAATGGCTGGGAAAAAAGAACATATATAATTTATATAACGGTGCCTGAAATGTTCTTCTTGTGCAGTAAACAAATATTTCTGCTGGCGATGTCCTAGGTCATGTTTCATCCTCCATGTAGCTCGCTGCTCGGTTGAAAAAGGACCCTGATGCCAGTACTCCTACAGGCTGACAGCTCTACCTCCGCAATTAATTTCCCTGACAGTCATCCTTGCACATCCGTGTCCCGCCATTTTTCAGTGGGATGAATTTGTACAATTTGCAGCTGCACAACATGGCATATTTTTGTATATAACGACCTGAGGAACCACTGTGGAGAAGATATTAATCATGGTGATTCCGCTGCAGAATAGACTGAGTTTGCCGCTGTCAAAAAGGGCCTTTTGCTGCATGTCTTGGCCTTACTGTTATTGATGACTGGTCGTTTTAGATGAATAACCCTGCATCATTGTTTCACAGGAATCCCCTGCATGGGGGGATCTCAAATTGTGATGTTTCCAAGCCATCAACATGTACAAATGATGTATTCACAATGTACATTTATTGGGGATATTTTGGGTATACATTTGTTTGACTTCAATGGCAGTTCCACAGTATCATTGTAGCCCTAACACAAAAAAATATGG
>NW_028176112.1:1450000-1464511 GCF_949987555.1 Borostomias antarcticus
GTCCGGCCGAAATTGCCGCGTAAATGTCAATGACTGTGTTCGGCACTGGTGTCAAAATGGAGCCACGTGTGTGGATAAGATCGATGGCTACAGGTGAGTCTTCCAGTGTGGATGTTCTTGAGGCGAAGGGGCTTCAATCACAGCCAATCACCAAGTAGACCCAGGCAACAAGATATCGCAAACTGTTGACATTTTCTTTTTGCTACCCCCGGTAGAATTCTAAGATTGAGTACATAGAGTATTAAGGCGTTCTCTCTGATCTTTCCCCAGCTGTGTGTGTCCCAGAGGATTATCGGGAGCCTACTGTGAAGAGGACATTGATCACTGTGTTGGCCATCGCTGCTCTGAACACGGAGTATGTCTAGACCACAGATACAACTACACCTGCCGCTGTCACGTTGGGTTTGAGGGGTCACTCTGTGACCTGGAAACAGATGAGTGTAGAAGTTTCCCCTGTGCCAATGGTGCTTCGTGTTTGGACGGCGTACGTGACTACCAGTGCATCTGTCCCTCCGGGTTTGAAGGTATGTCTCTTTACCTATTCAGTTAATTGGAGAATAATATAAAGTGTGTGACTGTATTTCTTTATTTTAACGTGAGGGACCTGTCCCAGGTTAGAGAGTTATTTGAATTACAATAGACCTACTGTACGCAAAGCAGTGTGCTGGAAAACCTTGTTAGTGTAGGTGAAGTAGAGGCCTGTAGTGCCCATTATAATTTCTAGTCTTTTTTAACAAGACCTTATTCCAGTAACTGTGTCAGAAAACATGCTGCTTTGTTTTTAATTGTTCTCAAGCTGGGTAAATGTACTGTTGATTAGCCTAGATTTGCTTTTCTATTTGGGTTGGGGTTTAACAGGTAAAGAAACCTAAAACCTAAGGCAGGCTGAACCTCATAGAGTTCAACGGACACACCTGTTCTTGTGGCCCTTAACACGTTCCAGAGTGATTTACCATGTGTTAGGCATGTTGGAGCCATGTGCAGGCTAAGGGACATTAGCCATGTTACAGCCATGTGGCCATTGATTTACTATAGTGGCACGTGGCAGATGGGTTGCCCATTGGGATGCCAAGGGGCCATAAAGTTCCCTGAAGACGAGAGGAATTGAGGGCCACAAATCAAGCAGTGCCATGCATTTATGCACAATATAGTATAAATTACATAAATTTAATGCAGTTTTAGCATTGTACAGAATAGTTGTATTGTTTTTTTATCCAGGTTCCCTACGTCACCAGCTCTTACATTGAGGAATACAGTATCATGCATATCTTATAAGAAACGCCATTACACAACCTACATTTGAACCCTGTCATATCCCGTCTAACAATTCAACAATGAATGTACGTGAAGCTACGACTGACAGTGACAGCATGCATATTTGATGTGGAAAAAAGTAATTGATTTGGGGACAATGAGCTGTCTGGCTATCATAAACAGTTTGTTGCCAATTACAGTAGATTTGACAACTGGACAATTGATGTTGCAGAGCACATATATAATGTGTAGCCTAATCAATCAATCATCAAAGCTTTATTTGTATAGTCCATTTCATACCCAGAGGCAACACAATGCGCTTTACAGAGAACAAGGGAGGTGGGCATACGACCCACTCTCTACATATTCCAGAGGGAAGCAAAAAAACAGTAATCACCCAGGGGCCAGATAAGTGAGCTGTAAAAATTCTTCCCTGACCCCTCTAAACTTCACTACACTGTACAGGGGTACAGTACTGTATATAGTAAGAGCCTGCTGTAAAGCCAGTGACATCTGTTAGAACATACTGCACATTACAATGTTTATTTTACAGGACGGACATGCTCAGAGAATATAAATGATTGCTGGTCAAGGCCTTGTCTAAATGGAGGAAGTTGTGTGGATCTGATAAATGACTTTGCTTGTCATTGTCACGTTGGTAAGTACAGCACATGCAGTACCAACTAGCATAATGCTATTGAAATTGCACCGCATGTCTCAAAATGAATGTCAACTAAGCAGACAGTATTCAACCTTGGCATGAATACTGTTTGAATGATATGAACTTTACATCACAAGATACTGTGGGGATATAGAAAATAACATTCTATGACTTAAAATAAAATAAAACAGCTAGTCATTATTCAAGAAATGCAGACATGCATACAAAATAAAAAATGTGCTTAGTGAAGTTTTTCGAGGCATACTGTAGCTTTATCAGGGTACAGTAGTGGGGTTGTTTAACAAGTCAGCGCATTTCACTGATCCTGTACGGTACAGAATGTTCCTGACCCTAACCCTATAACAAGAACCAGGCCAGCGCAGACACCTTGTATGCCCCTGAAACCCCAGAGCCCATCCTCTAACCAGGCACTACTCCACATGTCCCAATGCTATCCCTGAAACCCCAGAGCCCATCCTCTAACCAGGCACTACTCCACATGTCCCAATGCTATCCCTGAAACCCCAGAGCCCATCCTCTAACCAGGCACTACTCCACATGTCCCAATGCTATCCCTGAAACCCCAGAGCCCATCCTCTAACCAGGCACTACTCCACATGTCCCAATGCTATCTCTGACATGACATCATTGCCAGGCCCAGAAACACATCAGTGTAAATTCTCTGTTCAAAATGCGTGAGAATGACTCCTCAGTGGTGTACTGGGATTGGGCCGGAGAGGGGAAACAGACCACAGACTTGTCCGTTAGTCTTCCATTATACTTTTGATTTCCATGGCAGAATCTGAGACTGAGGTGTATTTAATCTGTTTACTGGGATTGAATTAGATAAGTGGTTTGTTATGTTTACTTTATAGATGGAACAAATGTAACAGAAGGGTGGACACAAGGTTAACCCAATTTTCACATCCATGCTTCACATTTATATCATCCTCATCCTATTGAGCTGGAAATATACAAAGATATTTATGTTTTGTGTATTTCCCAGCAAGGACAAATCTATGAGATGCAATATACCCTTTGTGCACATACATGTTTTACCGAATAGTTTCTTTTCTTTTAATTTACAATTTACAGTAGATGATTTATTTACTGTATTTATTTATTTATCTTTATTTACACACTTTTTGCAATATTTTGGTCTTTGAATATTTCATAGCATGTTTCCATACTGCTCCTGCATTCTCTGCTGACACAACAATAATAGACAAAGTGTTGTTTAAAGGCCATGTTCACACTAGACTTCTTTCTTTATATATAAAAAGTGCTGCCTTCTGCGCCTTTTCAGCGCTTTCTGCGCAAGTGTTCTGTAACCTTAACAACGGGAATCATAGCCTACTTTCTAACCAACGTTGACTCAACCGTTATCAAAATCATCCTTAACGTCAACTAAATTAGTAATATTATATAGGGTCTAGCCTACTATAAATTAATAGTCATAAACTAAAATCATGGCAAATGAATTAGCACTAGCGTTGGCTTTCACGTTTGAGGGGGAGGAGGAGGGTGTACCTGACCAGCCCAGGCGCCGTTTGTGGGTAGCGTACATGACATCATCTAGGGTCGACAGCAGTACGGAGCATAGCACAGTACGGGGCTATCACAACCTCGTAGAAATGTATCGTTTGTGACTCATGTCATATGTATAACTCAGTGTAGTGTGAAACGACAATCACAAGTGGCTCAACCGGTAGTGCTAAGCTACTTTATCCAGAAGGTGCTGGCTGTAAAAATAAAAAATAAAAGTCTTGTGTGAACACTTACCTTGCCAGGCAGCGGCACTTGTTGGCTTTAACAAACTGCTCCAAGCATACTGAATTTTTATTTTCATTTAGAAAAACGCATGAAGTCCCTTTTGAGTATGATATGACAATCATATTCAATTCAATGATCTCCTTTTTTATTGCTCTAATTATGATTTCATGCATCCATCTTATGTGTTCTTGAATATTTCAAATAATTATTGTTATTTTTGAAGTATCATCTGCAATTCTGTCTGCTGTTGTTGAAGGTAATATACTGTATATTTGGCACCAATGCTAGTTTTATAATCAGAAGTTCCCTAGTGTTCTCCAGGGAAATCAGAGAATAGGTCACATTGCCTCTCTGACTCAGAGTACTGATTCTTACACGCTCCCACCAAGATCTGTGAAAAAGTGAATTCACAATGGATCCTACTGCAGCGTTTGATTATTTGTCAAATGAGTTTTAACAAAGAACCACACAGCGTCTGTCTGTCTGTCTGTCTGTCTGTCTGTCTGTCTGTCTGTCTGTCTGTCTGTCTGTCTGTACGTGTCTACTGTATCAGCATGCATCTGGAAATGTTTTGATTTTCTATGTGGAAGGCTTGCTGATTTACAGTAAAAGGGTTGTTTTGTTTTACATCCTGGCATAGTGTTTGCATAGTTTACCATATATTTTAGTGTAGTCTCTTTACTGTTACATAAAGGACCAACTTTGTGAGATGCTCTGATAACCACCTAGGGATTCTGCACTTCCACTGCTAGTGTTGAGTGTTAGGCACTGTAATGGCTACTCATGTTTTAGTGGATTTCCATGGGGGTTATTAAGAGGCACTAGGCTTTATTACCGTATCCACTTTGCGTACATGCATAATATACTGTAGCACTGTATTTACAGACCTAGAACCAACAAAAGCATAGATCCTCTCAGCCCTGCAATCCCTCATCCTCTGGAATAAACCAGCTTTACAGAGGTTTTCTCACTTGTGGCTGTCCCCTGTTTAAAACAGAACAAATTCATCATGCAAATATGAATTAAGAATCCAGGCCATGATTCAGTGCTATAAGCATTGCTGTTCATTTAGCTGTGGAGCTAAAGTAAGCTAATGGCTGCACAGGGATGGAGCAGGGAGTCCCATTTGGAGATGGAGGCACTGCAAATGTGACATTCCTTCATGCAACATTAACCTCCGAGTGAATTGCACGCACAATTGGTTATTAAACACTTCTGAAGCACTTTGTTGGAGGCAATAGCTGGAGCTGTCCATTAACAACTCCGGATAATACATGGGATGCTAAGAGAACAGTTGTGATACTGACCGATGACCACAGTGCTTGGCTCTCTCTGACCCTTGCCCTGTTGAGAAGTTCACTAATGGCTTAAAGGACAATGCTCTTTTTGACAACCTGGACCTTATTTACGACATATTATAAGACGTTTGACTCACCGAGATCACTTTGGTGTAGTTCGTAGGCATGTAGAAGAAATTTAAAATCCAGCGCGAGGCAGTATATCCATGTAATGTCGGTGGTCGGGGCACTTACATAGAGCATAGGCCTGTGGTGGGTTTTCACATGTCTCTGTAATATGATCTTTAGAAATGTCTTTCGAAACGAAATAGCTTCCTCGCACAGCGCGCAATCGTTGCTCCAGCACGCTGTGCGCATGCGTGCTGGAGCAAGTGAGGAAGCTATTTCGTTTCGAAAGACGTTTCTAAAGATCATATTACAGAGGCATGTGAAAACCCACCACAGGCCTATGCTCTATGTAAGCACAACTAGCGATTCATGAAGACAGATTGATGAAAACAACCGTTTCGCGGCAGAAAATAGATTTTTAGAAACTGCATTCTAAGTGCCCCGACCACCGACATTACATGGATATACTGGCTCGCGCTGGATTTTAAATTTCTTCTACATGCCTCCGAACTACACCAAAGTGATCTCGGTGAGTCAAACGTCTTATAATATGTCATAAATAAGGTCCAGGTTGTCAAAAACGAGCATTGTCCTTTAACTGTTCCAGACTTTCTACTGAAGGCAAATAGGGAAGTAGAAAGAGTGACTCTGGATGTCCAAAATCTCCTTTCAAATGACCTTATAACCTGGCAACGCCAAAGGGGGGTTACTTAAGATCGACTCCTGCACGTTAGTACATATGTAAATCGGTGTGTGCGTACAGTACGTATACAGTAGGTGCGTCCGCCACACATGTACCAGATTGTCTGTGTGTTGTTGCCTTCACTGGTGTTGAACTTGTGCCTTGTAGGCTCATTTGTTCTGAGCTTGGGTGTTGGCTTAAATATTGCATTCTTAATTACCTCTGCCCCAGCGAAAGAGCAGGGCGAGAGGTACTGTTTTTGTGACGTGTGTTGGTTGTTTTATTTATTCATTGGTTTGTTAGCAGGATTACGCAAAAACTATGAGACAGATCTACACGTGGTGGAGGCGCCTAGCATGGGCCAACTTATCCCATTCAACCCATTCAAATTTGGAGTGGATCGGACCTGAGGAGAGCACCACAGAGCCGCCCAAACACGGCCACCTGTTCACCTCCATTCATTTTTTGGACTTCGGCTCAGGAGCTAAACATTTCCTCGATTTATTGTCAATGGGTGGGGTCTTGAAACAGCCACATCTCAACGTGGGAAGGTCACAGAGACTCGGGGTTTGGGATGGCATTCGATCTAACGCACGCAGCAATACCAAACAGATTCTGCTCGCAAGTATGTGCGCATGCAAGCCACGGAATGCATCCATGGCTGGAGGTCTGTGCTCTTCTAGCACCGTTTCTAGTTAAGCTTTTGACAGTTTATGTAATTTGTGTAATTGTTCAATGTCTGTGGCTTTACCTGGTATTTCTACCTACCAGACACACTGGGATAGCTAGATCCTGTAGGCTGAGAGAAATCCAATGATGTCCACCTCTTGACATATGGTCGATTTAACTGCTAGACTGCTAGATTGATGAGAAGACAACCAGTGGCCATTTACAACCTAAACTTATAGGTTGCAAGTGAGATACCCAACTGAATGGAAGTCAGAGGGGCGGCTATATGACCAGAAATCAACTCGAAGCGGCTCATGTTTGGGCTTTGATTCTGTGGGCTGAGATAAATCCAACAATGTCTCTTGACGCATGCTTAATATTCCTAACCATTAGATCATTGAAGAGAGCGGGATACACTCCCAACTGAATGGGAGTAATTATTGTTGTTACATTTCACAACATAGCTCAGATGACTATTATTTAGGTATTTCTATCCTGTTGGATAGATCAGATCAGAGATAGAGTATGGATTTGTCTTATTCTCAGCACTTTGAGATTGTTTTCACAATGATAAGTGCTTTATAAATAATAAATGTATTATTTATTATGTGATCAATCGCTGATAATTTCCATTTTTATTCAAACAACTGTACTGTACATGTACATGATGACGAGATGCATCAGAGGTGGGGTGCGTCAGTTCACGTGCACTTAGGCCTATTACTTTTTGG
Organism: Borostomias antarcticus; assembly: GCF_949987555.1. NCBI lineage: Eukaryota > Metazoa > Chordata > Actinopteri > Stomiiformes > Stomiidae > Borostomias > Borostomias antarcticus. The sequence goes on from NW_028176112.1 coordinate 1,457,177, forward strand.
CGATCTGCAGCATTGCTGTGTAATGTTCTCTTTTAAAGCCTTTCCATAGTGAGATACCTCACTCTTGTTCAGAGAACGGAGGTTATGCAAGTGAACTAATGAAAGCCACAGGTACTTGGGAGAAGTGTTGAGAAAGTATAAGACAGAGCAGCAGAAATATGGATCGAACAGCAGAGTGCACGAACAGAGACAGAAACAAGTTCAACATCCTACCACACTCTTGTACAGCTAAGGAAAGACATTCTCTGGATTTCCTTTAAAAGCATATTTTTGGAATTTGGAACAACAGCTACTGTATGAGAATGGTTTAAATCATGGATTACGATTGAAATCCCTTTGTGCATTAGACAGCCATTTTTTATCGTACAATGAAAAACAGAAATCACCTCATTCAATTTGAGTTTCACCACACCAACAACTGTTTAAGATCATATCACTCCACTCTTGTTATAGCAGGCATTTATTGTAATCAAGAAGCTCTTTGTGATGTCTATTCTTGGTCTGTGCAACCCACTAAGGCCAGCGAATATTTAAGGTGAATATGGACATTTTGCTTTCAGCTTCATTCGTGGTCCTGGGACTCTTTAACGTCCTGTTATGGAGGGCTGTGTTCTGCTGTGTGACACCACTGTTGTGTCTCCCTGTAAAGACTGGTTTGATAAGTATAATCCCATCCTGCCATCCGAGTATCCCTCCTTATATCTGTCCTTCCTTACGGTGATCAAATTCAGGGAATCTAATCAACAACGTTGAATTGAACCGTGGACGTGGGTCACATGGACGATCCCGAGCTGCTCCTCAAAGCCTGCCCTCAGGAAAGGGTGTGTCCTCTCACCCCCTCTCTGTGCTGACCACTCACAGAAAAAGACATGGAAATGTTGTGGTTTATGGCACTAAGGTTATTTGATGCCCCAGCAGAATCTGCTTTTCTGCTGTAGTTTTCAGCGCCTTTTATACAAGAGAGGATGACTTTCTATAGAATTAGTTTGTTCTAAAATGTTAGTCGGCACCCTAATTCCCTCATCTGACTTGTGGATGCGCTCAGCAGTCTCTCAGTAGGCTATAGTCTATCAGAATAACCTGTATAGTCATATATCTCAAGATAAATCAGTCTGACAGTTTGTGTTCCATGGATCCAGAACAATCTATAGCTCCTTTGCCAGAAGCGTCCAGCAGAACTGGCATATGTGATGCAATAAATCCAATTAGCCCATTTTCTCCATTGCCTCACTCTCATCCTCCGAAAGAAGAGGAAGGATATAAAACCAGGATCAGAACTCAAGCGGCCTCTGTATTTGATTATCTTACCTAGTCTGGATGAAGCAATTGGGTTGCCAATTTCAATCCATATCAATTCAAACTTTAATGTCCGGGTATAGCATTCTCAGGGAAAAGAACACCACATACCAACAAATGAAGAAGAGACAAAGTCCAGACAGATGGATATTGTGAGAACTTTGCAGTCAAGAGATTTATTTAACCACCACTTGCCCCTCTTGGAGTGGAGGCCATTGGAGAGAACTCTCTTCAACCTTCATTTCAGAGTTCCAACAGGCTGGCTTCTTTCACAATCTTGGTGAAGAGCCAATGGCCTAAGTGTCTATGGCCAAGGGGGATCAGCCCTGGACCGTCGACCCAAACAGATCTGGCTACGACCCCCGTGTTCCCCCTCCCTTCACAAACCAGGACCAATCCCTGTGGAATTCCACATTTCAACACGTCTGTCTTCCTATTAGAGTTCTCACATTGTGCGTGAATGAGACAGTTGTGCAGACTATAACTGAGACTGACACAAGAGAAGACAAGCACATTCCCAGTCCCATATTCAGGGGTCATAGGTCATTAGGGAAGAGGTGCAAGAGGGAACTGAAAAATGGCTAGTAGCATGCGCATTGTGCACTGCAAACTAATAAGTCTTGACATATTCAACAGTGTATGGCCATTAGGTTTGTGTGTCTGGGCCAGTCAGTTACTGGCTCTGAATTCAGACATCTCTGTGAGTGTAATGTATTGGGCAGAACTTCCCTCCTGTCCCTCTCTTTATTGCAGGGTTAAGTAAACGTACGACCAGTACCAGCCTATGCCGGCCCATACACCCACACAGTCCTAAACCACCATGGCACTAGATCAATGCCCAGGGACATTCCACTCAGAGGCCATTTAAGCTGTTGGTTTGTACATCCGTTCATGCAAGCCACAGGCATGGCTTTATATTTCTCACAGGGACAGGTTAAACTGTTTAACTGGTCAAGTATCTTGCTTGAGAAGAAGTTGGAATTGGTTTGGTCCATTCAGGTAACACACAACAGCTGAGCACACGTGATTCCACTCAACCAAGTAGCCCGGGCGTGAATGCAAAATGTGTTTAGGCCTACTGGGGAGTTGAGGGACAAAGCTAGCTGGCTATGGCCAATTGAACTAGTTTCCAAAGCATCTGAGCACACCTGATTTCACTCAACTAATTTAGTTTCATCGGGTGCTCTATACATAGGCCTAAATGGGTGCTTTCTGGCTCGGTGTTTCAAATGTGACAGGAAGCTAGATAGCTAGACAATTAAACCAGTTTCCAAACCTTCATCCATGGTGATCAATGTGATTAGCCAGGCCAGCCTCAATATGGTAAATTACCCTACAGAGGTAACTGTGCAAGCCGAATTATCCAAAGGCATAGTTCTGCTTGCACACAACACATCATTTAACGAAATAATTGTTCTTATTAGGGGTCAGAGCAGGATATTGCCAACAGTAATACCACAAAATAAATTTGAAAATTCAGATTCAGGGGCTGGAGCCGTAAATATTCCGTTTGTATCCAATCGAAGGGAAAAAAAATACTAGCACACTGTAAGCCTAGCTAGTTGCTAGCTATATGAGCTTGAAATTCAACCATTTTACCCTGGGGTGGTAGTAGACTACACAGGCTAACGTTAGCTAAATTAGCTAGACCAAGTTTTAAGTATCGTGTAGCAAAGGAAATGTCTGAGCGCGGGCTTTCTAGCAAGATTACAAAAGGGATCTGCAAGATGCACCCAGCTCATGTTGATCTGCTCAACTTGTATTCTTCCCAAAGAAAAGACCAGAGCAACAGAGACGAACTCTTCGTGGCAGCCATGCTGACCACGGCATGTTCATGGCATTTCTTCTGGGGGAGAGTGAGCTTCACGGAGTGCTTCTCTATGCTTTTTTGATTGCCACGATATTCCCGGTGCCCATTCGAAAATACTCCCCGTCATTCACTGAAAGCTAGAGACCAAAACAGCGAACGATGTCAGAACAGGGAGCCGACCAAAGCTAGGGTTAGAAGAGCCACTCCGCGGGAAGAGAGAGGAGGCGCAGGGTTTATATACTGCGAGTGACGTCACAGACACGTCCCACTTCCAAAAACGGTAGGAGGCACTAGTATATTAGATATATTTTATTGCATTATGTCTCTATTCATTCTGTGTATACTGTATGTTCTAATCCCTTGTATAATAATAATAGATTACAGATGCATTTTTAAAATCGTTGTCTACCCCCCCCCCCCCCCCCCCCGCCATCGAATGTTCATTTTATTCAAGATTCAAGATCTGTTTATTAGCCATGTGGTTCACACATACTAGGAATTTGTCTATGGTTAAGGCATTCACTGTTGCAGACGACATAGGATAGGGTGCAGGACAGGACAGGACAGTACAAAACAGTAGGCTACAAAAAACAGTACAAATACAAAATACAAAAAAATGCAAACAAAATACAGTGCAATGTGCAAATTATGATATACCAAAAAAGGGGGAGGTACAATTGCAATATACATACATACTATATACAAACTATAGGCTATACATGGTTCTTTATTCTATTCTGCTCATGGAAACAATTATTATATTTGCCACAGATGTGTTGTGATAACATCCTTGGAGATCTGTCCCACCCATAAACAGATGAACCAAAATCCACACTGTTATGACTTGGTAATGGCTCACATCTTTGGATGGGACTACGGAGACATAACCAAGCCCATGTGGAGGTATGCAGGGACTTGATGAATGATCAAACATGTTGGCTAAATAACAACAATGACTCTCATCAGTTGTTTTGTTGGCCAACAAAGCCTCAGTGTGTGTCTTTGGAGATTAGATGTATAACAGTTAACATAATTGATAGCTGCTGTGTAAAACCCTAGTTTCAGTCTGTAGTCCACAACTCACTTGTTCATATTGCTGTGCTTTGGACAGGTATGAGGTACGCTGTGAATGCACAGCAGAATGAGAACCCCTCAGAAGCGCACAGGACCCTCAGAGGCCAACGGTCATCTTCGGGTCACGCTGGGGTGGTCAGGGAGATACTGGAGGGAGGACTGACCATCGACACCTTGCCAGACAACATGACACACCTAGTGGTGAGTGAATCTGCTCAGGACGCTTGTCAAGGCTGGACAGCGTGGGTTGGAAAGGGATACAGCTAGAGCCTCTGTTGAAGGACGGTAGAGGCTAGTTCTCATAAACAGAGGCCATTTTGTATTCCTTTGAGTGTTGTAGCCTACAATCCAAATCCCATGTTTTCACAGACAGTGACAGGTTTATTGAGGGTCTCACAATAACGCCATTGATAAGGAAGATGCTGGTTCCTTGGGCCGATTCAGGGGTGTCATTCTTGCCAGATCTGGGCTGAGTTAGTTCTTCCGGCCTGTCGGATTGGGCCCATTATCGAGCCAAACCATTTTGGCTACCTGGGATTAGGGTTAAATTAAGGTTAGGCTTAATGTTAGGTTTTAAGGTTAGGCTGCACGTAACTCAGGAGGTAGAGCGGCTGGTTGGGGATTGCAAGGTCTCCTGTTCAATCCCAGCTCCCGGCGTGTGTTGAAGTATCCTTGTACTCTCAAAAAGGATATGTTGTTTTTTACACACTAATGTGTCTATATAGGGACTACGCATTCAGTGTTATATTTGACACAATCATTGTGTTAGAAAATCCAACACAACACAACTACAATTCTCAACACAGTAGTTGTGTTAGCTGTGTAAAAGTAACACAACTATTGCGTTGAGAGTTTAAATTCTAGTGATGGCGTCAAAATATAACACAAAATGTGTAGTCCTTATATACACACATTAGTGTGTAAAAACACATCCTTTTTAAAAAACACTGAACCCCCAAAATTGCTCATGTCCGTAAAACGCACGCTTTTACTGTCAGCTCACAGCAAGAAGGTCTCCGGGCCTTTCTGTGTGGAGGCGGCATGTTCTCCCCACGTCCGCAAAGGTTTCCCCCCAAAGAACCCAATATGAAAAACATGCAGAAGACCAGATGCTCTTCAGTCCGGTCCCTGACCAAGACTTGGACTGAGCACTTGGACTTGGTTCCCGGGCATCACTGGTGAGGCTGTCCATTGCAGATATAAAAAAAAAACAACAAACAACAAATATCTTTATTTGTCACACAGTGATAGGTGGCACATCACATGGTGTAGGCGGCAACACACACACTCACACACACACAAATACACACACACAAATACACACAAACACACACACACACACACACAAAATGGCTGGAGCATCCATAGATGAAACTTCTCTCTGCTCTTAACCCAACGTCCTTCCCCCAAGGGCAGCCGGGAACAGACAGTAGGCATGGGACACGCCCGGGGACTAGCCAAGTGCTCCAGAATGTTTTAGGGTTAAGTTTGGGCTTAGGTTTAGGGTTGGGTATAGGGTTAGGTTGGGGGTTAGGGTTTGACCGGTCTCTGCATATATGGGAACTAGCCTTCTACGCAGCCTGTAGCTGTAGCTCCCTTCTAGACACAATCGCTGGAAAGGGGATGTGATTCTCTACAGTTAGGCTGATGAGATTGTCTTGTGGTCTACACTGCCCCCTGCTGGTAAAAATCTATACAGTTATACCTATACAGTATCTATTATAACCTCAATGATACAAACCCCTATGCTGAAATTAGCATTCTGAGAAACTTAAAATGCTATATCTGATGTTTTTGAAAACCCAACCATTTCCCCCTTCTTTCAATAGGAGGACTCTGGAAGGTATTACTCCTGGCGTAGTTTCGGCCCAGAAGCTCAACGCACAGATGAACTCTGGGTAGACATGAGTGACACACAGCACGGACAAGTCAGGATGCACGGTATTCTGTCTAATACACACAAGCAGGCTGCGGTGAGTCACATGCACACGCACACGGACGCACGCACACACACAAACAAACACACACACACACACACACACTCACACATACACACACACACAAACACATAGTCACTCAATTTCTGTCTGTCTCTCTCTCTCTCACACACACACACAAACACACATGCACACACACACACACACACACACACATGCACACACACACACATGCACACACAAACATAGCCACTCAATTTATGTCTCTCTCTCTCTTTCTCTCTCTCTCTCTCTCTCTCTCTCTCTCACACACGCACACAGACACACACACACACACACACACACACACACACACACACACACACACACACACACACACACACACACACACACACACACAGATCCCAAAGGGAGTCGGTATACAAAGGAGGGTGGAGTGATGCCTGGGAAAGGTGTCAACATTGCCTGCTGCCTGAGGCCCTGAGAGCAGAATGATTCAGCAGAACTATGATAATGCCTCTCTGTTGGTGTCTATTCATCAGGGGGTATAGCTCAGTGGTAGAGCATTTGACTGCAGATCAAGAGGTCTCCGGTTCAAATCCGGATGCCCCCTAGTTTTTAAACAATATTGAAAAAAAACAACATGCAGTGTCACATTATGTCCAACATTGTCATCATTATCATGACAGACAGAGATAGTCTACAATCACACAACCTAGTGGGAATGGAAGAATGTAATTCCACGCTTGTCTCTCTTGTTTTCCAGAAGGTTGCTCTGTCATTTGACTTTCCCTTCTATGGACACTACCTGAGGCAGATCACCATAGCAACAGGAGGTACATTTAATTACATTTCAAACAGATGTCCACTGGCCTTTGCATGGCCTGCTTATACTGTGTTACATGAGTAAGCATAATAAAAATAAAAATAATAATAATAATAATAATAAAAATAATAATATCATAGTGATGATCATAATGATAATAATAACAATAATAAGAATAATAATAATAATACACTTTATTTTTTATAGCCCCTTTCGTGACACAAAATGCAGCTCAAAGTGCTTTAAATAAAATACTTTATTTTTTATTTTTTACATCATCTGGTAAAGGCAATAAAAGAGATAAAAGCTTGATCAAGTAAACAATAAATAACATGGTAAACAGAAATAATAGGGTATAGATGAAACTCGACGATATAAAACAACATTAAGAT
>NW_028176111.1:0-2500 GCF_949987555.1 Borostomias antarcticus
GTCTTGCGCTCAGAATGTCCAATCACAGCCGAAAGCTTCCCACTGCTCGACCAATGACAGGCCAGCCTTCGTCATCCAGCGTTGTGGAAAATAACCACACTTGTAAATAGCTGCCCTTTATACACCAATAACGCAACGGACACACTCCAGACTGTACGTGTGTGTGTGCGTGTGTATGTGTGTGTGTATGTGTGCGTGTATGTGTGTGTGTGCGTGCGTGTGTGTGTGTATGTGTGCGTGTGTGTGTGTGTGTGTGTGCTCCTTCCTGTCGGTATCATATCAGAATGTTGTCATATTGATCGTTATACCTCGTGCTCATGTATTGTTCTCTTTCACGCAGTGATATTAAACCAGTAATAGTGATGATTATAAGAACTGTTGTCTCCTCGTTTTGACCCACGCGACTCCAACAGTGATGACATGTCTGCCTGCCTCAGAGAGAGGGAGGGTTAGAAGAGAGAGAGAGAGGGAGTTGGGGGGTTAGTAGAGAGAGGGAGGGAGGTGGAGGGTTAGTAGAGAGAGGGAGAGAGAGGTGGAGGGTTAGTAGAGAGAGAGAGAGGGAGGTGGGGGGTTAGTAGAGAGAGAGAGGGAGGTGGAGGGTTAGTAGAGAGAGAGAGGGAGAGGGAGGGTTAGTAGAGAGAGAGAGAGAAAGGTGGGGGGTTAGTAGAGAGAGGGAGGTGGAGGGTTAGTAGAGAGAGAGAGAGAGAGGTGGAGGGTTAGTAGAGAGAGAGAGAGAGAGGTGGAGGGTTAGTAGAGAGAGAGAGAGGGAGGTGGAGGGTTAGTAGAGAGAGAGAGGGAGGTGGAGGGTTAGTAGAGAGAGAGAGAGAGGTGGAGGGTTAGTAGAGAGAGAGAGGGAGGTGGAGGGTTAGTAGAGAGAGAGAGGGAGGTGGAGGGTTAGTAGAGAGAGAGAGGGAGAGGGAGGGTTAGTAGAGAGAGAGAGAGGGAGGTGGAGGGTTAGTAGAGAGAGAGAGGGAGGTGGAGGGTTAGTAGAGAGAGAGAGGGAGAGGGAGGGTTAGTAGAGAGAGAGAGAGAAAGGTGGGGGGTTAGTAGAGAGAGGGAGGTGGAGGGTTAGTAGAGAGAGAGAGAGAGAGGTGGAGGGTTAGTAGAGAGAGAGAGAGAGAGGTGGAGGGTTAGTAGAGAGAGAGAGAGGGAGGTGGAGGGTTAGTAGAGAGAGAGAGAGGGAGGTGCAGGGTTAGTAGAGAGAGAGAGAGAAAGGTGGAGGGTTAGTAGAGAGAGGGAGGGAGGTGGAGGGTTAGTAGAGAGAGAGAGAGGGAGGTGGAGGGTTAGTAGAGAGAGAGAGAGAGAGAGGTGGAGGGTTAGTAGAGAGAGAGAGAGGGAGGTGGAGGGTTAGTAGAGAGAGAGAGAGAGAGGGAGGTGGAGGGTTAGTAGAGAGAGAGAGAGGGAGGTGGAGGGTTAGTAGAGAGAGAGAGAGAGGGAGGTGGAGGGTTAGTAGAGAGAGAGAGAGAGGGAGGTGGAGGGTTAGTAGAGAGAGGGAGGGAGGTGGAGGGTTAGTAGAGAGAGAGAGAGGGAGGGAGGTGGAGGGTTAGTAGAGAGAGAGGGAGGTGGAGGGTTAGTAGAGAGAGAGAGAGAGAGGTGGAGGGTTAGTAGAGAGAGAGAGGGAGGTGGAGGGTTAGTAGAGAGAGAGAGAGGGAGGTGGAGGGTTAGTAGAGAGAGAGAGAGGGAGGTGGAGGGTTAGTAGAGAGAGAGAGAGGGAGGTGGAGGGTTAGTAGAGAGAGAGAGAGAGGTGGAGGGTTAGTAGAGAGAGAGAGGGAGGTGGAGGGTTAGTAGAGAGAGAGAGGGAGGTGGAGGGTTAGTAGAGAGAGAGAGAGGTGGAGGGTTAGTAGAGAGAGAGAGAGGGAGGTGGAGGGTTAGTAGAGAGAGAGAGAGAGGTGGAGGGTTAGTAGAGAGAGAGAGAGAGAGGGAGGTGGAGGGTTAGTAGAGAGAGAGAGGGAGGTGGAGGGTTAGTAGAGAGAGAGAGAGGGAGGTGGAGGGTTAGTAGAGAGAGAGAGAGAGAGGTGGAGGGTTAGAGGTAGAGAGGGAGGTGGAGGGTTAGTAGAGAGAGAGAGAGGGAGGTGGAGGGTTAGTAGAGAGAGAGAGAGAGAGGTGGAGGGTTAGAGGTAGAGAGGGAGGTGGAGGGTTAGTAGAGAGAGAGAGAGGGAGGTGGAGGGTTAGTAGAGAGAGAGAGGGAGGTGGAGGGTTAGTAGAGAGAGAGAGAGGGAGGTGGAGGGTTAGTAGAGAGAGAGAGAGGTGGAGGGTTAGTAGAGAGAGAGAGAGGGAGGTGGAGGGTTAGTAGAGAGAGAGAGAGGGAGGTGGAGGGTTAGTAGAGAGAGAGAGGGAGGTGGAGGGTTAGTAGAGAGAGAGAGAGAGAGGTGGAGGGTTAGTAGAGAGAGAGGGAGGTGGAGGGTTAGTAGAGAGAGAGAGAGAGGGAGGTGGAGGGTTAGTAGAGAGAGAGAGAGGGAGGTGGAGGGTTAGTAGAGAGAGAGAGAGGGAGGTGGAGGGT
>NW_028176111.1:5000-22500 GCF_949987555.1 Borostomias antarcticus
AGGGTTAGGGTTAGGGTTAGGGTTAGGGTTAAGGGTTAGGGTTAACTGGGTAATATCATGGGTGTGATATTAGGGTTAGGGGTAGGGGTAAGGGTTAGGGTTAACTGGGTAATATCATGGGTGTGATATTAGGCTAGATGGTTGAGCAGGATATGAACTCCTGTGTAAACATGGTGGTAAGGGTTAGGGTTAGGGTTAAGGGTTAGGGTTAAGGGTTAGGGTTAGCTGGGTAATATCATGGGTGTGATATTAGGGTTAGGGTTAGGGGTAGGGTTAAGGGTTAGGGTTAGGGTTAGGGTTAGGGTTAGGGTTAGCTGGGTAATATCATGGGTGATATTAGGCTAGATGGTTGAGCAGGTATGAACTCCTGTGTGAACATGGTGCCGGTGCCTCTGTGTTGGTAAACAGCCTCCTCAGGCCTGGGCACGTTTAAGGGCCTCCTGTTGTCGTTGTTTATTTTGGATCATGACGGTGTTCAGGTATCAGTGTTCAGTAAGGAACGGCATGCAGGAACACTTTACAATAAGGTACACAAAGATGTGAGTAGATACTATGGAATGAGAGAGGAACCAATGATTGGTTAACTCTGTAGCCATGACTACAGTATATAGTAGATAGCGATGGGATACTAGAGAACAGATAGGGAATACTAAAGCACAGGGGTTCTCAAACTTTTGTAACTTAAGGCAGGAAGGTCCTGGGTTCGATTCCCGCTTGGGACGACCAGGCCTGTCGGTGTGGAGTTTCCATGTTTCTGTGTTCTAAAGGGTTTCCCCCATAAAGAACCCAATGTGAAAAACCTGCAGAAGAACAGATTCGTCCGGAGAAGATGGACAGGAGCACTTGGTTGGTCCCTGGGTGCATCCCAGCATGCACGCTGCCTACTGTCTGCTCCCAGCAGCCCTTGGGGGAAGGATGAAGAGGTGGGGTAAGAGCAGAGAACATTTCATCGGCCCTATATGCGCTATACCAATAAAGTTTGATTTGATTTGATCTGCGACCCTAAATGCGTGTGTGTGTGTGTGTGTGTGTGTGTGTTACTTAAGAGTGTGCTGTATGATGAATAAAGGTTTCTTCGTTCTTCTTTAAGCTTTTAAACAAGAAAAGACTTGAATCACATCAATGTGTTTGTTCACTGGAGTCGCCATGGAACTCTCCTGAGTGTCCTCAGTGACATCACTTCCTGTGTTGGATCTCCCGGAGAGAGGGACAGAGTGAGTTCTGCTCGCTAGGGAAGTCTAGTGATCTGGTCAGAACACACACTGGATAATAATCTAACCTGGGACTCTGGCGCCCTCTATCCGTCATGTCTTATATTGGGAGATAAAACACAACTATATCAAGTCTGTGTGGTGTAGTATTGAACACATCATACTAACAAACTACGTTATGGTGTAACTAATACTGTGTAGCTGATGTTAGCAGAGGCTGACCTTCTCAGCGTGCTGCAGAGGAGGACTAGAAGAGCTCCAGTAGCCAGGACAACCCGACCAGCACCAGAACCAGCACCAGAACCAGGACCAGAACCAGGACCGAACCAGAACCAGAACCAGAACCAGGACCAGGACCAGGACCAGAACCAGGACCAGAACCAGGACCAGACCAGCACCAGAACCAGAACCAGAACCAGAACCAGACCAGCACCAGATCCAGAACCAGAACCAGAACCAGGACCAGAACCAGAACCAGAACCAGACCAGAACCAGGACCAGACCAGCACCAGGACCAGACCAGCACCAGCACCAGCACCAGCACCAGGACCAGACCAGACCAGCACCAGAACCAGAACCAGAACCAGGACCAGGACCAGGACCAGAACCAGGACCAGACCAGCACCAGAACCAGACCAGCACCAGCACCAGGACCAGAACCAGACCAGCACCAGCACCAGCACCAGCACCAGAACCAGAACCAGCACCAGCACCAGCACCAGCACCAGGACCAGAACCAGAACCAGAACCAGACCAGGACCAGAACCAGCTCTGTTCAAAGTTACTGTGGGACCAGGTCAATACAACAAATTGTTTGGTTATCTGGATACATAGTTTTCTGCGACTCTAATTCTAATCTATAGATGCATATATACTCCTGATGGTAACATTGTAATTAGTGAAAATAAATAGAATGTGTGATGCTCACACCATGAAACATTAACAGGAAACTGGCCTCACATTGATGATTCATTTATTCTGAGCCTCATAGTAGCATCTCCCACTGTCGCCAGATGGTGGCGCCAGCAAACCATAACCATAACCGATACTGGTGAGTCACTTTGTCAAGGACCTTGTGGAGAAGAGATGATATCTGACCTGTCAGAGGGAGAATTTGGAGTTCCTGCTTTGTTCCAAGCCTCACAGTAGAATCCTCTAGTCTCCTCAGATGTGATGCTAGTGATGGTGTAGTTCTGGACAGATACTTTAGGTGAGGTGACATTCTCCTTGTACCAGGTGTGTGTGTCCACTGCTGGGTTGTACCAGGTGTGTGTGTCCACTGCTGGGTTGTACCAGGTGTGTGTGTCCACTGGTGGGTTGGCATCACTGCTGGAGGTCAGAGTCACTGAACTGCCCTCCACTCTCTCTCCAGAGGGACTGACTGAGACTGAGGGCTTCCTTGGTTTGACTGAGGGACACAGGGAACTGGCAGATTGGACCATCTGCAGTACTAACCCATGCTACCATACTAACTACAGTTGAGTTAGCCAGCAAGGCAAACAGCATGGAAACATAGACATACAATGTATTGCATTACATTACACGTTTATCCAAAGCAGCTTACAGTAATTGCATTTAAGGTACGGTAGGTAGTCAGTGTATTACTCCTCGCCAGAACAAGTGCGTCTCTTTTCTGCGCCAGTGCCTAAGAGCGTCAAATAAAGTCAGTGAGATAGAAGAAAGGATATGATGATTTTTAGAGAGTGTATCAAAGTGTGTGTGTGTGTGTGCCTGTGTGTGTGTGTGTGTGTGTGTGTGTGTGTGTGTGTGTGTGTGCGTGCGTGTGTGTGTGTGTGCGCTTCCTTGCCCAGGTCTTCTGCCCAGCCACCACCAATGCAGTGACTTCCTGCAAACGTTCCTACGCACTTCCTGGGGGAAGTTCCTGAGGTCGAAAGTTGGCAACAGTAGACCGACAAGATGACGTCATTGTGATCCAAAGTTGGCATGTGACCATGATGTAACAGGCAGGGTCACCTCATCAGTAACAGCATGACTCCTGTACAGTATCACTGCTACACACAGCAAGTGAAGTTCAATGAGCTCATGGCCTGAGAATGAGGTGTGTTTAGAGGCTGTGGGAGAGTCTTTAGCAGGTATCTGAAACCTGTTTTTCAGGGGAGGTTGGCACTCCCCCCCTGCCCTGCCCAGTTCCCACAGGTCCAGTTCTAGTTCCCACCCTGAGTCCTCCTAGCTCAGGTCCAGTTCTAGTTTCACTGTTGATGTTCCCTGCATTGTTGCTACATGCCGTTGCCATCACACACCCGCTCAGCAGATCTAGCTGCCGATAAGGTTTCATTGCTACAGGCTAAGAGTCATCATTGCTACAGGCTAAGGGTCATCATTGCTACAGGCTAAGAGTCATCATTGCTACAGGCTAAGAGTCATCATTGCTACAGGCTAAGAGTCCTCAGCGATCAACCACTCAAATCCTAGCAGATTTCGTCCTATTTTGGTTTTCCATGAGTGGGCAGTGCCGGTTATCGGTGCCGGTTATTCTAGTCACGTCCTGTAGAACTTGAAGTGGTTTCGACACGAAGCACCACTGGAGATGATCGGAGTGGACTTTGTTCTGGCACTTTGTAATGGACTGTCTGACAGAGCAGAAACTGTCATGTCCTGTCAAACCTGTTTCTGTGTTGCGATAGACAATACCACAGCTGATCAACCCCCCACCACCCACAGCTGATCAACCCCCCACCACCCACAGCTGATCAACCCCCAACCACCCACAGCTGATCAACCCCCCACCACCCACAGCTGATCAACCCCCCACCACCCACAGCTGATCAACCCCCCACCACCCACAGCTGATCAACCCCCAACCACCCACAGCTGATCAACCCCCAACCACCCACAGCTGATCAACCCCCAACCACCCACAGCTACAGTATAACGGTCCTCAACATTCTGTGTGTACTATTGTAACCTCATTGTGTGTGTGAGGGGGCGAGAGAGAGAGAAATGGTGTGTGTGTGTGAGTGGGTGTGCATGTGTGTCAGGTCAAGGACGGAGGTTGGGACATGCAGGCCTCTGTGGACCAAAGTTCATTTAGTTTCATCATCTATGGTCACTGCGATCATGCAAGTGTTTTTTTTTGTCTTGTATGAATTAAAATTAGGTCTATATTAACACTATCCACAGAAGACTTGTTTAACCTTTAACCAGGGAAGCAAGAAGGATGTGTGATTTGTAATGGCTGGCTGGGGGAAGGTCTGATGGTCTGACTGGTCCTCAGATAACCAGTTAGAATGCGTTGGTCCTCCTAGGGCTGTATCCACCCCCTAACTCTTTACCCTCCTAGGGCTGTATCCACCCCCTAACTCTTTACCCTCCTAGGGCTGTATCCACCCCCTAACTCTTTACCCTCCTAGGGCTGTATCCACCCCCTAACTCTTTACCCTCCTAGGGCTGTATCCACCACCTAACTCTTTACCCTCCTAGGGCTGTATCCACCACCTAACTCTTTACCCTCCTAGGGCTGTATCCACCACTTACTCAAAAAACATATTTTTCGACCAGCTTAAAGCAATACGGTGACCTTGATAAGGAAGCAATCTTAATGGGTGATTTCAACATAAACTGGGAAGACAAACGTCCTCCATGGTCTGGCCCCACCACCACTCAGATGTTTTCACTCTGAGCAGCAGATACACCAGATCTGTGGTAGCGGGTGATTTTATAGTCCCACTGAGGAAAAGCTCATTCAGCCAGTCAGCCTTCTCAGTGAGAGCTGCTGAGACCTGGAACTCCATACCAATTCACATCCGCAATACTGAAACACACAGATGATTCAAGCACACTCTCAAAACATGGCTAAGAAATAATCAGGCATGTGACCATAACAGCCCTGGGGCCTCATTTATCAAAGAGCGTGTAAATTCAGGTGTAAAAGAGGGCGTACCTCAATGATAAATGAGGCCCCTGGTCACACTACAGCCTCCTGACCTTGCCTGCTTGCTTGCCTGCCTGTTCATGTGGTACCTTTACGTCTGTCTGTCCGTCTGTCTGCTTGTATGCCATTGTCTGTTAGTACTGTCTAGTACTGTCCTTGCTTTTTGTCAGTATAATCTGTCTTGTATTCTTTCTGCATTTTGTATTATATTTTAACTTCTTGTCTGTTAATTAGTATGTTCTAAATGTGCATGAAATGTCTTTTTACTGTGTTTATGTAATCTTTTCAGAATCTAATCTTTTCCTAATCTGTTTTTTTACAATGTCATTCTTACTATTTTCATCCAGCACTTAACATCTTTCCCAGGGACAGCAGTTGAAAACTAGCTACTCAGCTAACACTGGCACATTTACTATGAGGGCTCATTTACTAAAAGGTTCCTAAACTTGTTTATTGGTGTGCGTTGTCCTGTAAAAACAACAACCCAACTGAAACAAGAGGGAAGGAGAAGGGAGGTCAAAAAGGAATGACACTAAGTAGCGGCACACATCCAAGCATTTCAACACAGTTAGCTTAAAAGACAGCAACACATATTCAAGCATTTCACCACAGAAAGACAGCAGCATCCAAACATTTCAACACAGTAAAAATGCCACTAAATGGCCAAAATTGCACATATAAATCAACAAGTGGACACAAAAAAAATAAAATTATAGCTGTTGAATTAAATTAGAAATGAGTTTTGCAGGGATCATGTCTACTCTTGGTTAAATTTCACATCGACTCATCATGTTGAAAACAAACTAAGGAACTACAAATCCCGCCGGACCTGTTACTGAATCCTCTTCCTGTCTCTGTTCTGATTGGTGTTGGTGTGCTCGTGCGAGCCGCGTCACGGGGCGCTAGACCAGCCCAGTCTAGTCAGACTAGAAGAGAGAGAGACTACTAGAGAGAGAAGAGAGAGAGAGACTACTAGAGAGAGACAGCTCAGAGTCACTACTAGAGAGGAGCTGGGACCTGAGACGTGTCAACTCTTTGATTCAGTCAGACCAGGACGAGGTGAAGCGAGCAGGTAGGTCGCTGGCGTTGCTTTCAATATGGAGTTAGCGGTTTGATTTAGAGGGGCTGTTTGTGTTTAATATTTCATTTTTCGGTGTGAGTCACCCTGTTAGCCTGAGCTAGTCACCCCCTACCCAGACCCTGCTAGCCTGAGCTAGTCACCCCCTACCCAGACCCTGCTAGCCTGAGCTAGTCACCCCCTACCCAGACCCTGCTAGCCTGAGCTAGCTAACCCCCTACCCAGACCCTGCTAGCCTGAGCTAGCTAACCCCCTACCCAGACCCTGCTAGCCTGAGCTAGTAACCCCCTACCCAGACCCTGCTAGCCTGAGCTAGCTCCCTACCCAGACCCTGCTAGCCTGAGCTAGCTAACCCCCTACCCAGACCCTGCTAGCCTGAGCTAGTCACCCCCTACCCAGACCCTGCTAGCCTGAGCTAGTCACCCCCTACCCAGACCCTGCTAGCCTGAGCTAGTAACCCCCTACCCAGACCCTGCTAGCCTGAGCTAGCTAACCCCCTACCCAGACCCTGCTAGCCTGAGCTAGCTCACCACCTAGCTAGTCTGGTAGTAACGGTAGCTAGCTGCTAGCTTCTTCTACCACAACATCACAATGCGTGAGGCGGTCAGGAGGGCAGGAGGGCAGTAGCTATGATGTCAGTTGGAGACGAGGAAGGATCATTTGGGGAACAACCCAGCGGTCTAGCTCATTAAATAGATGGTGGATTAGATATGATCTGCCAGCAGCACCGGGAAACAGAGTACTGCCTCTCTAGTCTAGTTAGGGCTGATTAGTAAACAACCTCTCTAGTCTAGTTAGGGCTGATCTGTAAACAACCTCTCTAGTCTGGTTAGGGCTGATCTGTAAACAACCTCTCTAGTCTAGTTAGGGCTGATCTGTAAACAACCTCTCTAGTCTGGTTAGGGCTGATCTGTAAACAACCTCTCTAGTCTGGTTAGGGCTGATCTGTAAACAACCTCTCTAGTCTAGTTAGGACTGATCTGTAAACAACCTCTCTAGTCTAGTTAGGGCTGATTAGTAAACAACCTCCCTCTCCTAACCCTAACCCTCCATCACTGCTCCGATTTGAGCCTTTTGTGAGATATAATTTGTGGGTCACGTTAGTATCAAAACATCCCTGTTCGTGTGCTATTATTGTGACTATATTTTAGTAATCCAGACATGTTCTCATGATGTCAGACCGCTGGAGTTGAGCTTTCTTTGTCTCTCGACCAGGTTTTTAAGGCTCTTATGTAGCTAGTGTGCAGTCTGGTCTCTCTTATGTAGCTAGTGTCCAGTCTGGTCCCTCTCTTATGTAGCTAGTGTGCAGTCCGGTCCCTCTCTTGTGTAGCTAGTGTGCAGTCTGGTCTCTCTCTTATGTAGCTAGTGTGCAGTATGGTCCCTCTCTTATGTAGCTAGTGTGCAGTCTGGTCTCTCTCTTATGTAGCTAGTGTCCAGTCTGGTCTCTCTCTTATGTAGCTAGTGTGCAGTCTGGTCTCTCTCTTATGTAGCTAGTGTCCAGGGTTTTTAAGGCTCTTATGTAGCTAGTGTGCAGTCTGGTCTCTCTCTTATGTAGCTAGTGTGCAGTCTGGTCCCTCTCTTATGTAGCTAGTGTCCAGTCTGGTCCCTCTCTTATGTAGCTAGTGTCCAGTCTGGTCCCTCTCTTATGTAGCTCGTGTCCAGTCCGGTCCCTCTCTTATGTAGCTAGTGTCCAGGGTTTTTAAGGCTCTTGTGTAGCTAGTGTCCAGGGTTTTTAAGGCTCTTATGTAGCTAGTGTCCAGGGTTTTTAAGGCTCTTGTGTAGCTAGTGTCCAGGGTGTTTAAGGCTCTTGTGTAGCTAGTGTCCAGGGTTTTTAAGGCTCTTGTGTAGCTAGTGTCCAGGGTTTTTAAGGCTCTTGTGTAGCTAGTGTCCAGGGTTTTTAAGGCTCTTATGTAGCTAGTGTCCAGGGTTTTTAAGGCTCTTATGTAGCTAGTGTCCAGGGTTTTTAAGGCTCTTATGTAGCTAGTGTCCAGTCTGGTCCCTCTCTTATGTAGCTAGTGTCCAGGGTTTTTAAGGCTCTTGTGTAGCTAGTGTCCAGGGTTTTTAAGGCTCTTGTGTAGCTAGTGTCCAGGGTTTTTAAGGCTCTTATGAAGCTAGTGTCCAGGGTTTTTAAGGCTCTTATGTAGCTAGTGTCCAGGGTTTTTAAGGCTCTTGTGTAGCTAGTGTCCAGGGTTTTTAAGGCTCTTATGTAGCTAGTGTCCAGGGTTTTTAAGGCTCTTGTGTAGCTAGTGTCCAGGGTTTTTAAGGCTCTTATGTAGCTAGTGTGCAGGGTTTTTAAGGCTCTTGTGTAGCTAGTGTCCAGGGTTTTTAAGGCTCTTATGTAGCTAGTGACCAGTGTTTTTAAGGCTCTTGTGTAGCTAGTGACCAGTGTTTTTAAGGCTCTTGTGTAGCTAGTGTCCAGGGTTTTTAAGGCTCTTATGTAGCTAGTGTCCAGGGTTTTTAAGGCTCTTGTGTAGCTAGTGTCCAGGGTTTTTAAGGCTCTTATGTAGCTAGTGTCCAGGGTTTTTAAGGCTCTTATGTAGCTAGTGTCCAGGGTTTTTAAGGCTCTTGTGTAGCTAGTGACCAGGGTTTTTAAGGCTCTTATGTAGCTAGTGTGCAGTCTGGTCCCTCTCTTATGTAGCTAGTGTCCAGTCTGGTCCCTCTCTTATGTAGCTAGTGTGCAGTCCGGTCCCTCTCTTATGTAGCTAGTGTCCAGGGTTTTTAAGGCTCTTATGTAGCTAGTGTCCAGGGTTTTTAAGGCTCTTGTGTAGCTAGTGTCCAGGGTTTTTAAGGCTCTTATGTAGCTAGTGTCCAGGGTTTTTAAGGCTCTTGTGTAGCTAGTGTCCAGGGTTTTTAAGGCTCTTGTGTAGCTAGTGTCCAGGGTTTTTAAGGCTCTTGTGTAGCTAGTGTCCAGGGTTTTTAAGGCTCTTGTGTAGCTAGTGTCCAGGGTTTTTAAGGCTCTTGTGTAGCTAGTGTCCAGGGTTTTTAAGGCTCTTATGTAGCTAGTGTCCAGGGTTTTTAAGGCTCTTGTGTAGCTAGTGTCCAGGGTTTTTAAGGCTCTTATGTAGCTAGTGTCCAGGGTTTTTAAGGCTCTTGTGTAGCTAGTGTCCAGGGTTTTTAAGGCTCTTGTGTAGCTAGTGTCCAGGGTTTTTAAGGCTCTTATGTAGCTAGTGTCCAGGGTTTTTAAGGCTCTTATGTAGCTAGTGTCCAGGGTTTTTAAGGCTCTTATGTAGCTAGTGTCCAGTCCGGTCCCTCTCTTGTGTAGCTAGTGTGCAGTCCGGTCCCTCTCTTATGTAGCTAGTGTCCAGGGTTTTTAAGGCTCTTGTGTAGCTAGTGTCCAGGGTTTTTAAGGCTCTTGTGTAGCTAGTGTCCAGGGTTTTTAAGGCTCTTATGTAGCTAGTGTCCAGGGTTTTTAAGGCTCTTATGTAGCTAGTGTCCAGGGTTTTTAAGGCTCTTGTGTAGCTAGTGTCCAGGGTTTTTAAGGCTCTTATGTAGCTAGTGTCCAGGGTTTTTAAGGCTCTTATGTAGCTAGTGTCCAGTCCGGTCCCTCTCTTACTACCTCACTGGTACTTGGCTCAGTAACTGCTTTGCTTTTGATTATATGAAGGCAAATGTTTATGAACACATCTACCCACAGTGTTATAGCTTACTAGCTATTGCTTGCTAACTGTTCTCGAGTTCATGCACCTGTAGCAAGAGTGACTTCATTGTCTTAGTTGGGCGTTTTGCATAACGAGTTGGCAGTTTGCGGTACAGTTGTTTTGGCATCTGTTCCTTATGTATTATCATGATATTCACAAGCATTCATTGAGTGTGTGTGTGTGTGTGTGTGTGTAGGGCTGTATATCATCTTGGATTTCGCGATACGATACGCATCACGATACACAGGTCACGATTCGATACGTATCACGATACAGAGGTCACGATACAATACGATACGATACGTATTGCGATACACACATCATTTACTGAAAGATTTTAAGTGTTCAAGACTGAAAACTGAATGGCTCAAATGCACTATATAGATAACTCAAACTCAATGACTGGACAGAGAACTAGCTAATAAATATTTTACATTTGATATCCATGCTTTTTAAACTGTCAACATTGTAGTATTTATGGTTTTTCAAAATTATTTATATCTATGCTTTTTTAACTTAATATTGTAGAATATGCTTTTTAAACTCCATTTAAAAATTTAAATTAAAAAAATATTTTTTTTATTTTTTATTTTTTTTTATTTTTATTTTTTAATTTTACAGCGCCCGGCTGTATAGATACTCCGGGCTGAAAGATCGATACAGTATCGCGAGACTACGTACCGCGATGCATCGTTGTATCGATACAATCCTACAGCCCTATGTGTGTGTGTGTGTGTGTGTGTGTGTGTGTGTGTGTGCTGGCTAGTGGCTAGCCTACTCCCCCAAACCATCAACCATTCGCCCGAAGATAGTTTTTCAGAAACCGTTGGAAAATAAAACGTAGAACAAACTGTTGATGACTCAAGGGCCTCAGTCAGGTTCTATTGCTCTGGCCTATCCTCAGTCAGGATCTATTGCTCTGGCCTATCCTCAGTCAGGATCTATTGCTCTGGCCTATCCTCAGTCAGGATCTATTGCTCTGGCCTATCCTCAGTCAGGATCTATTGCTCTGGCCTATCGGATGCTTCGTCTCCAGACAATCCTATAATGCCTGCTGATTGGATAAACAAGCCGGTCATAAGACCAGCCTATATTGCATTACAGTGTTAGTCTGGAGTGAACTAGCAGCTCCCGATCCGGGTCTCATTTCTCTGCTACAGGCCCATAATACAGCACAGGTCTAGCTTATTTGAGTGTGTGTGTGTGTGTGTGTGTGTGTGTGCGCGTGCGTGCGTGGGTGTGAGTGTGTGTGTGTGTGTGTGCGCGTGTGCGCGTGCGTGTGACTGTGAGCCTGTATTGTTGAGGAATTGTACACGAAAGCTGTCATTGCAAGCGTGACTGATCGTCGAGCACTGCATGTGCCTTAAATGCAAACCAGGCTGCTGGTGAATGTGTTCCTGAGGAGCTCTCTCTTTGCTATCACACTTGCCTTGTCTGCTGTAACCTGAGTTATGACTGAGCTCTCAGGCAGAACAATGAGTCATAACTCACCATTTCACTCACACTATCCTGACGAGTTAGCTGTAAGTGAGCTATATCCAGCCAGAGCCAGGAATCACACCTCATCATTTACTCACAGAATCAGACGTCACAGATGCTCTGCACTACAGAGCCTATAAATTAGTAAAGCTCAGACCTCAGGTACAACAAACCTAAGCCTACTTAAAGCCTTGCAGAAACAGTAGACGCTCGCAATTGAAAATACCCAGGCGTGTGTCATTGAAACTAGGCTAGCATGTTCCTTGCCTGCGCGGAGGATCACCCTAGGCTAACGTCCAGGGATTGTGGCTGCCTGGCTGTATTGACCGAACAGGACAGGGCCGACACCTCATTGGTTGCAGCATCACTGGGTCCCATTATGAGAAGAACCTTTGGAACTGGACACGTCGGCAGGCCATGTAATCCTATTCTGTTAGTTGAGAGAGAGAGGGGGAAGAGAGAGAGAGAGAGGGGGGGAAGAGAGAGAGAGGGAAGAGAGAGAGAGAGACAGAGAGGCCAGTCTGGCACAGCCCCCTCCTACAGTAGCAGCCGATGGTAGCCCTGGCCCTCCATCTCTCCATCCCTCCGTCTCTCTATTTCTCCATCCCTCCATCTCTCTATCCCTCCATCCCAACGTCTCTCTATCTCTCCATCTCTCCATCTCTCCATCCCTCCATCTCTCTATCCCTCCATCCCTCCGTCTCTATCTCTCCATCCCTCCATCTCTCTATCCCTCCATCCCAACGTCTCTCTATCTCTCCATCCCTCCATCCCTCCATCTCTCTATCCCTCCATCCCTCCATCTCTCTATCCCTCCATCTCTCTATCCCTCCATCTCTCTATCCCTCCGTCTCTCCATCCCTCCGTCTCTTCGTCAGAGCCACTGACAGCGCTGCATGGAGGCACCAGGCTCCGCCTCCCTGACTCAGTGTGAACCTCATCTTCGCTCGTCTCATCGTTTTCATCTGTTCATCCCTTCCTCCGTTCCACTCCTCCCCTGGTTCCCTTCCTCCGTTCCCCTCACAGTTCCACTCCTCCCCCGGTTCCCTTCCTCCGTTCCCCTCACGGTTCCACTCCCCCGGTTCCCTTCCTCCGTTCCCCTCACAGTTCCACTCCTCTCCTGGTTCCCTTCCTCCGTTCCCCTCACAGTTCCACTCCTCTGGTTCCCTTCCTCCGTTCCCCTCACAGTTCCACTCCCCCGGTTCCCTTCCTCCGTTCCCCTCACAGTTCCACTCCCCCGGTTCCCTTCCTCCGTTCCCCTCACAGTTCCACTCCTCCCCCGGTTCCCTTCCTCCGTTCCACTCCTCCCCCGGTTCCCTTCCTCCGTTCCCCTCACGGTTCCACTCCTCCCCCGGTTCCCTTCCTCGTTCCCCTCCTCCCCTGGTTCCCTTCCTCCGTTCCCCTCACGGTTCCACTCCTCCCCCGGTTCCCTTCCTCCGTTCCCCTCACGGTTCCACAATCTGTCGTCAGTGGAGAATGCGTCAGTGACTGATGAAGATTTCGGAGAAGCAGCTTCTACGTCTTCTTCAGGAAACATCATTGGGAGGCTACGCTAACTAGCTAACGTTAGTGCTGCTAAGTTAGCCTCATGCTCCCGCGCAAGCTTTAGTTTGCTTGCTAGCTAGCTAGATAGCTAGCCAGCTAACTAGCTAAATGCTGCGTTGAAGCTAGTTAGCCAGGGCTGTACATTAACTTTTTTAGCACATAGCACTGGTGCTACAGGGGTTGATAGTTCTGTAGCACAGAGCCAGAAAGTTGTAGCACCGGTATAAAATGCTCATTATCACCTCTACTGAACACGTTATGCAGTTCATCACTTAAAACCACCCGGAAAGGGATGTTACTGTACGTATACAATATGAAATAATAACAAATGTTTTCAGACAAGCATCTTTAGGTTTTGCGTGCGTGTGCGTGTGTGCGTGTGTGTGTGTGTGTGTGTGTGTGTGCGCGTGTGTGTGTGCGCGTGGACGGATCGAACACTGCGGCCATTGTCTCTGCCTCTTAATCATAAGACCTGACAAGTGTAATCATTCATGCTGGGTCAGATGGTACCAAGGCAGAGGGCACATGAGGACACCACACACACACACACACACACACACACACCACACACACACACACACAGACGGCTACCTTAGAACAGGACAGTCCGAACACTGCGTGTGTGTAAAAGGGTGCTGTTTTTTTTTCTTGTAGTTCTCAGCTGTTGTGTTTTCCCAGATGTGGTGCCCCAGTCATGTGACCCTCTGACCACATTCACACTGACACACTAACTACCCCGGGCCTCTGGAGCCTGACACTGACCTGTCAAACAGGCTCTACTGGCCCGCCTCCTCCCCACAACCATCACCCTTTCACCTGGAACACGCCTCCTCCCCACAACCATCACCCTTTCACCTGGAACACGCCTCCTCCCCACAACCATCACCCTTTCACCTGGAACACGCCTCCTCCCCACAACCATCACCCTTTCACCTGGAACACGCCTACTCCCCACAACCATCACCCTTTCACCTGGAACACGCCTACTCCCCACAACCATCACCCTTTCACCTGGAACACGCCTCCTCCCCACAACCATCACCCTTTCACCTGGAACACGCCTACTCCCCACAACCATCACCCTTTCACCTGGAACACGCCTCCTCCCCACAACCATCACCCTTTCACCTGGAACACGCCTACTCCCCACAACCATCACCCTTTCACCTGGAACACGCCTCCTCCCCACAACCATCACCCTTTCACCTGGAACACGCCTCCTCCCCACAACCATCACCCTTTCACCTGGAACACGCCTACTCCCCACAACCATCACCCTTTCACCTGGGACACGCCTCCTCCCCACAACCATCACCCTTTCACCTGGAACACGCCTACTCCCCACAACCATCACCCTTTCACCTGGAACACGCCTCCTCCCCACAACCATCACCCTTTCACCTGGAACACGCCTACTCCCCACAACCATCACCCTTTCACCTGGAACACGCCTCCTCCCCACAACCATCACCCTCTCACCTGGAACACGCCTCCTCCCCACAACCATCACCCTTTCACCTGGAACACGCCTCCTCCCCACAACCATCACCCTTTCACCTGGAACACGCCTCCTCCCCACAACCATCACCCTTTCACCTGGAACACGCCTCCTCCCCACAACCATCACCCTTTCACCTGGAACACGCCTACTCCCCACAACCATCACCCTTTCACCTGGAACACGCCTACTCCCCTCAACCATCACCCTTTCACCTGGAACACGCCTCCTCCCCACAACCATCACCCTTTCACCTGGAACACGCCTACTCCCCACAACCATCACCCTTTCACCTGGAACACGCCTACTCCCCACAACCATCACCCTTTCACCTGGAACACGCCTACTCCCCACAACCATCACCCTTTCACCTGGAACACGCCTACTCCCCACAACCATCACCCTTTCACCTGGAACACGCCTACTCCCCACAACCATCACCCTTTCACCTGGAACACGCCTCCTCCCCTCAACCATCACCCTTTCACCTGGAACACGCCTCCTCCCCACAACCATCACCCTTTCACCTGGAACACGCCTACTCCCCACAACCATCACCCTTTCACCTGGAACACGCCTACTCCCCACAACCATCACCCTTTCACCTGGAACACGCCTACTCCCCACAACCATCACCCTTTCACCTGGAACACGCCTCCTCCCCACAACCATCACCCTTTCACCTGGAACACGCCTACTCCCCACAACCATCACCCTTTCACCTGGAACACGCCTACTCCCCTCAACCATCACCCTTTCACCTGGAACACGCCTCCTCCCCACAACCATCACCCTTTCACCTGGAACACGCCTACTCCCCACAACCATCACCCTTTCACCTGGAACACGGTTGTTCCACCACCTTTGAATTGAATTGAATTAAAACCTTTATTGCCCCAGAGGGGAATTTGTTTAGCACACATCAAGCATACAGAAAACATTGAAATGTACGCCCATCACCAACACCACAATGTCACCAACCACCATCATCGTCATCACCATCCTCACCACCATCATCGTCATCACCATCCTCACCACCATCATCGTCATCATCACCATCCTCACCAACATCATCCCATCAACAGCTGTTCAACAATTTAATGCTTCTTGGCACAAAAGAAGTGCTGGCTCGTTTTGTCCTTGTCCTTGTCCTTGTCCTTGTCCTTGTCCTTGTCCTTTGGACACTGATGACAAATCAAGCCGTCGATGACCCAACAAGGGCGACGTCATCGGGCTCTATAACTTATCACCTAGCGGAGGTCTGATTGGTTGATAGGCTTAATGGTTGCTTCTTTCCGGATAATTGTGAAATGACTGCTGATTAGATAAACAAGTGGGTCATAAGACAAGCCTATAGGCCTGTAGCCGGTGGCCTGCACATTCTGGGGGGCAGGTGCTCAGTGAGAAATGAGGGCACCTTGTAGACCACAGATTGTATTTTTGTGCGCGAGTTGTTCTCAGAGGTGCTGACAGATTTTTGATTGTTGCGCGAGTTGTTGACGGGGGGGGGAGAGTCTACTACGGGTCTGTAGTATGGAGGGGTCATTTCTCCCTGGCTATGGGTCTGTAGTATGGAGGGGTCATTTCTCCCTGGCTATGGGTCTGTAGTATGGAGGGGTCATTTCTCCCTGGCTACGGGTCTGTAGTATGGAGGGGTCATTTCTCCCTGGCTACAGGCCTGTAGTATGGAGGGGCTGGTCATTTCTCCCTGGCTACGGGCCTGTAGTATGGAGGGGTCATTTCTCCCTGGCTACGGGCCTGTAGTATGGAGGGGTCATTTCTCCCTGGCTACGGGTCTGTAGTATGGAGGGGTCATTTCTCCCTGGCTATGGGCCTGTAGTATGGAGGGGTCATTTCTCCCTGGCTACAGGCCTGTAGTATGGAGGGGTCATTTCTCCCTGGCTACGGGTCTGTAGTATGTAGTGGTTGCTCATTTCTCCACATGGGAATGGTGAAGTGTGGCGTGTGAGCGTGAGAAGAGGCTGAAACGCGTGTGTCTGAGACTTAGCAGCCCTGTTTAAGCCTAAGGTTACTAAGGTTACTACATAATACTAAATATTCAGATTAAGTATACTGATAGCTTAAGCTTCACATGCTGTACCAACAACAAATTCTACCAACATTGATCGTGTGGTGGTCATCATTACGTTAAATCCATTAATTGATCATGACTAGCGTCTAGCTAGCTAAAGCAACCCTAGTTCCCATCTTGATTATGACTAGCTAGCTAAAGCAACCCTAGTTCCCATCTTGTTCTGATCATGACTAGCTAGCTAAACAACCCTAGATCATGACTAGCTAGCTAAAGCAACCCTAGTTCCCATCTTGTTCTAGCTAGCTAAAGCAACCCTAGTTTAACCCTAACCCTAAAGCAACCCTAGTTCCCGTCTTGTTCTTTGTCTTTTTTGCTCTTTTGAAGTTAATTCTGAAATAGGTTTCAAAAGCCCCTTTTCCTTTCTCTGATATCTGCAAAATGGTATTCCAAAATTATTATACATACATTGTACACTCTAAACCCTATCTCCCTATCTCCCTCACTCCTCTCTCTCTCTGAACCCTATCTCCCTATCTCCCTCACTCCTCTCTCTCTGCCATCCATCTCCCTCCCTCCCTCACTCCTCTCTCTCTCTGAACCCTATCTCCCTATCTCCCTCACTCCTCTCTCTCTGCCATCCATCTCCCTCCCTCCCTCACTCCTCTCTCTCTGCCATCCATCCGTCTCCCTCCCTCCCTCCTCTCTCTCGGCCATCCATCCATCTCTCTGCCTTCAGAGTTTCTCTCGCCTGCTAGAGGTCCTCTGTAGGCAGTAGACTGAGACTAGACAGGAGCCCTTCAAAACCCTTTAACACTACACACACACACACACACACACTCACTCACTCACACACACTCACTCACTCACTCACACACACACACACACACACTCACACTCTTTCTCTCTCTCTCTCTCTCTCTCTCTCTCTCTCTCTCTCTCTCACACACACACACTTCACCTTCACAGTTCTTATAGGTTCTCTTTCTCTCTCCCTTTCTTTCTCTCTCCCTCCCTCTCTTTCTCTCCATCTCCCTTTTGCACTCCCTCTCTCTCTTTCACTCTCATTCTCTCTCCCTCTTTCTCTCTCATTCTCTTTCTCTCTATCCCCTCTCCCTCTCTCTCTC
>NW_028176111.1:32500-35000 GCF_949987555.1 Borostomias antarcticus
ACTAAGCTACTGACCCCGTTAAGCTACTGACCCCACTAAGCTACTGACCCCACTAGCTACTGACCCCACTAAGCTACTGACCCCACTAGCTACTGACCCCACTAAACTACTGACCCCACTAAGCTACTGACCCCACTAGCTACTGACCCCACTAAGCTACTGACCCCACTAGCTACTGACCCCACTAGCTACTGACCCCACTAAACTACTGACCCCACTAAGCTACTGACCCCACTAGCTACTGACCCCACTAGCTACTGACCCCACTAAGCTACTGACCCCACTAGCTACTGACCCCACTAAACTACTGACCCCACTAAGCTACTGACCCCACTAAGCTACTGACCCCACTAGCTACTGACCCCACTAGCTACTGACCCCACTAAGCTACTGACCCCACTAGCTACTGACCCCACTAAGCTACTGACCCCACTAGCTACTGACCCCACTAAGCTACTGACCCCACTAAGCTACTGACCCCACTAGCTACTGACCCCACTAAGCTACTGACCCAACTAAGCTACTGACCCCACTAGCTACTGACCCCACTAGCTACTGACCCCACTAAGCTACTGACCCCACTAAGCTACTGACCCCACTAGCTACTGACCCCACTAAGCTACTGACCCCACTAAGCTACTGACCCCACTAGCTACTGACCCCACTAGCTACTGACCCCACTAGCTACTGACCCCACTAAGCTACTGACCCCACTAAGCTACTGACCCCACTAGCTACTGACCCCACTAGCTACTGACCCCACTAAACTACTGACCCCACTAAGCTACTGACCCCACTAAGCTACTGACCCCACTAAGCTACTGACCCCACTAGCTACTGACCCCACTAGCTACTGACCCCACTAGCTACTGACCCCACTAAGCTACTGACCCCACTAGCTACTGACCCCACTAGCTACTGACCCCACTAGCTACTGACCCCACTAAGCTACTGACCCCACTAGCTACTGACCCCACTAAGCTACTGACCCCACTAAGCTACTGACCCCACTAAACTACTGACCCCACTAGCTACTGACCCCACTAGCTACTGACCCCACTAAGCTACTGACCCCACTAAGCTACTGACCCCACTAAGCTACTGACCCCACTAGCTACTGACCCCACTAGCTACTGACCCCACTAAGCTACTGACCCCACTAGCTACTGACCCCACTAGCTACTGACCCCACTAAGCTACTGACCCCACTAGCTACTGACCCCACTAGCTACTGACCCCACTAAGCTACTGACCCCACTAAACTACTGACCCCACTAAGCTACTGACCCCACTAAGCTACTGACCCCACTAAGCTACTGACCCCACTAGCTACTGACCCCACTAGCTACTGACCCCACTAAGCTACTGACCCCACTAAGCTACTGACCCCACTAGCTACTGACCCCACTAAGCTACTGACCCCACTAAGCTACTGACCCCACTAGCTACAAAATGATCTCAAACTTGAGGAGCAGGTCTCAATCGATGTTTTTAAATCCACTATGAAGGTTTTAGAGGTGGATTTAACAGTATGTTCATGTTTTTAACTAGCGTATTGCCATATAGCCAAATCACCAAGTCACATGTGTAAATTGTATTACTGTTGCATCTCTGTGTTTTCTGTTGTATTTTCCGTCTGTAACTCTGTGTTTGATTGCACTGCTGCCCGTCTTGGCCAGGTCTCTCTTGAAAAAGAGATTTTTAATCTCAATGGGACCTTTCCTGGTTAAATAAAGGCTAAATTTTTTTTTTTTTTTTTTTAAAAGCTACTGACCCCACTAGCGACTGACACCGGCACAACCACAGGCAGTAGCTACTACTGACGCTGTCTGCTCTCAACCACGTCCGTGCACATGCAGGTCGGATCCCTCATCATCAGGGCCCCTCCCCCTGCTAGGGCCCCGCCCCCTGCTAGGGCCCCGCCCCCTGGGGCCCCTCCCCCTGCTAGGGCCCCGCCCCCTGCTAGGGCCCCGCCCCCTGGGGCCCCTCCCCCTGCTAGGGCCCTGCCCCCTGCTAGGCCCCGCCCCCTGCTAGGGCCCCGCCCCCTGCTAGGCCCCGCCCCCTGCTAGGGCCCCGCCCCCTGCTAGGGCCCTGTCTGTCCCCTAGCTTGCTAGCTATGTGGATGGATGCAGGCTCTCTCTCTGTCCTGGGAGATCTCAACATGGCCTGAGTCAGTATTCTGAGCAGTAATTGGACACACATTCACACGAGGTGCTTTTCTTCTTAATTGCCGTATTGACTTTGACACACGTAGGTCTCCCGAAAGGTGATTGGTCCTCGGGGATGAGTTGGAGGAGGGGTAAACGCACTTCTGGGAGTGATTGGTGACTTCACATGTTCCAGCTGAGTGGTCTGACCAATCATGCGTTTCCTTGGCCTACCAGTCACCAGAACAGAGAGAAGAGAGGGAGAGAGGGAGAGAAGAGAGGGAGAGAGAGAGAGCTCCCTCTCTCTCTCTCTTTCTCTCTCTCTGTCTCTCTGGAAGTGTTTGTCTTCCTCG
>NW_028176111.1:37500-39117 GCF_949987555.1 Borostomias antarcticus
ATGGCCTGGAGGTAGGAGCGGGTGTAGGGTTTGACCATGGCCTGGAGGTAGGAGCGGGTGTAGGGGGTTTGACCATGGCCTGGAGGTAGGAGCGGGTGTAGGGGGTTTGACCATGGCCTGGAGGGAGGAGGGGGCTGTTCCTTTCATTGCCCTGTAGGCTAGCGCCAGAGTTTTAATCTGGATGCGAGCCGCTACAGGGAGCCAGTGTAGAGAAGGGAGAAGGGAAGTTGTGTGGGAGAACTTGGGGTGGTTGAACACCAGGTGAGCAGCAGCTTTCTGGACAATGCGGAAAAAAGCAGCTTTAGCCATGGCCATCGCTGTGGGCGGGCTTCAGGGGGCCTGGCCCACCCCAAAAGTGCTAGTGCCCCTCTGCTGGCTAACATGTCCCAGAAGGCCTCCTTCTTCAGTCGGACGGCTTCCCTGACCACCGCTGTCCACCACGGTGTCCGAGGGTTACCGCCCCTTGAGGTACCTATAGCCCTCAGGCCACAGCTCCCAGAAGCAGCTTCAGCAATGGAGGCTTTGAACACCGACCACTCATGCTCGATGTCCCCAACCTCCACAGGGATGCCAGAAAAGCTCCGCCGGAGTTGAATTCTCTCCAGACAGGCTCTTCCTCCAGACGTTCCCAGTTCACCCTCACTACACGCTTGGGTTTTCCAGGTCTGTCCAGACGCTTCCCCCGCCATCGAACCCAGCTCACCACCAGATGGTGATCAGTGGACAGCTCTGCCCCTCTCTTTACCCGAGTGTCCAAGACACACTGCCTCAGATCAGATGATACGATAACAAAATAGATCATCGACCTTCGGCCTAAGGTGTTCTGATGCCAGGTGTACTTGTGGGCATCCTTGTGTTCGAACATGGTGTTTGTTATGGACAAACCGTGACTAGCACAGAAGTCCAGCAACAAAACACCACTCGGGTTCAGATCGTGGTGGCCATGCCTCCCAATCACGATGAGATGTTGTTCCCACGTTGGCTCCATGGTAAGCCCGGCCACCAGGCGCCTGCAGACGGGCCGGGTGCGCACACAACTTTTTATATTCTTCGCTGTCTGACTGAGCTCTTTTCACAATCACAAGAAATCTCCCGACATGACACAAAATGGATATGAAGCCAAAATGTTTAAGATACTGATGACCTGTCTATTAATGATCTTGATTACTAGTGGTCCAAACCAGGGACAATGCAAGAAAGAGGGATGGGCTGCACTTGAAACAAGCTATCAAACACATTTGGAGATTTGAATTGCTATTTTTATTCTAAATTTTTAGCATTTTGGCACTGGTGATTTTCCTTTGGCTCTGGCTAAAATCTCTTGGTTCGCCAGAATAAAGCCCTGATAGGGAGGAGGAGAGATTGGTGAGAAGAGAGAGGGAGTGAAGAAGGTTCTCTGGGAGTTTGGCTTTTCTCCCTTTACCCTCCGCCATTCTCACGCTCCGTCTATCAGCAGCACCCAGTCCCACAGCCAGGCAGCCTGGAGGTCGGGTCAGATTGAGCTGAGGAGAGGAGAGAGGAGAAGATCAGTAGCGGTGTCAGAGGGTAGGAGGGAGGAGGAGGATTCAGGGACAGGGAGGTCAGAGGTTACAGAAGAGGAAAGGTCATTAGGGGAGA
>NW_028176111.1:39317-41817 GCF_949987555.1 Borostomias antarcticus
GATTTGCTACGTTTCAGCTGCGGCCATGACGCCTGCCCCAAGGATCTGATTGGCTCTCTGAATACGTAATAGGTTCACGTGTGTGTCTTTGTAAGGGCACATGGTTACATTTCATGTTTGTCTGTGTGCGTGTGTGTGTGTGTCATGTGAGCGTGTGTAGCATGTCTGGCAGGTTTGGCATGTGTGTGTGTCACGTGAGCTCGTGTAGCATGTCAGGTTTGGCGTGTGTGTGTGTCATGTGAGCGTGTGTAGCATGTCAGGTTTGGCGTGTGTCATACATGTTTCATGAATAGAGCGTTGTTTTGCAGCCCTTCTCCCCCGAGGCAGCGGCCGGAGGAACCGCCATGTTCTGGCCTACTTTGTGTGTGTGTGTGTGTGTGTGTCATATGAACAGCCTGTGCCCCTGTATGGAGTGCCCCCCCCCCCCACACGCACCCCCCCCAGCTCCCTGCTCTGGCCGTCCTGGCAGGACAGTATAAATAGGCCGGCGGCCGGCGCCCCGGTGGCTGCTGGGTAATAAATAGTGTGTCTGAGGACGTCTGTGTGTATCAGGCAGGAGTCCCCCGAGCCTCGGCTGCAACGTGGAGTACGCTTGGAGGGCACCCTGTCACCTGTAATAACACACACACACACACACACACACACACACACACACACACAGGGCTCACATGCTTGGCACACGCCCCCCCCTCCTGCCCCAGCTCCAAATGATTGATGACGACCCTGACCTTTATCTGCACCACCAGACCTGGGATTAATAGACGCACGTGTGTGTGTGTGTGTGCGTGCGTGTGTGTGGCGTTTACAGTACCTGATTTAGACCCAACAATGGGTCACTACCACCTCATCTGCCTGCACTGTCGACGCACATACACACACACACACACACACACACACACACACACACACACACACACACACACACACACACTGCTTATGGTAGTCCATCGTGACCAATGATGACTTCTGCTACTGGTTCGTGGTTCTTTGGTGCCAGTCCAGTCCAATGCGTGATGCACAGTCTGCCACAGACAGGGAGAGTGAGGGCCTGACCTGATGGGGCAGGTGTAGTCATGATGGGGCAGGTGTAGTCATGATGGGGCAGGTGTAGTCATGATGGGGCAGGTGTAGTCATGATGGGGCAGGTGTAGTCATGATGGGGCAGGTGTAGTCATGATGGGGCAGGTGTAGTCATGATGGGGGCAGGTGTAGTCATGATGGGGCAGGTGTAGTCATGATGGGGCAGGTCTTTAGGAGGTCTTGAGCTGGTCTCTCAGCCTCTTCTTCTGGCCCCCCCAGAGTGACGGCCTAGGTGGAGCTGGCCATACAGGGTGACATGGTCGAGCCATCTGGGCTGGTGAAGCATGATGGTGACCTCTATGCTCCTGCAGCTGGTTGGCTGAAGGACCACAGTGTGTGGAACCGGTCCTGCCACGTCACCTGTAAGATGCGCTGGAGGCACCTTATGTGAAACGCCTCCAGCATCTTGAGATGGCGAGCATAGTGTCCATGTCTCACAACCATAGAGGAGGGTTGTGATGCAGATTGCCTTGTGGACTGAGACTGTGGTGTGGAGGTGGAGGTTATTGTTGTTAAAGACTCTTCTTCAGTCGCCCAAAGGAGGATGAAACTGAAACTGCTGCAGGATGTTCATGAGCTTGGCCGGGCAGCCGTACTGCAGGAGGTCTCTCACAGGAGGTCTCTCTCACAGGAGGTCTCTCACAGGAGGTCTCTCTCACAGGAGGTCTCTCTCACAGGAGGTCTCTCACAGGAGGTCTCTCTCACAGGAGGTCTCTCACAGGAGGTCTCTCTCACAGGAGGTCTCTCTCACAGGAGGTCTCTCACAGGAGGTCTCTCTCACAGGAGGTCTCTCACAGGAGGTCTCTCTCACAGGAGGTCTCTCACAGGAGGTCTCTCTCACAGGAGAGGAGGTCTCTCACAGGAGGTCACGGTGTCAGATGCGTTGGAGAGATCCACAAAGGCCACGAACAGGTCTGGTTTTTATTCGTGACATTTTTCCTGCAGCTGTCTTGAGCAGAAGATCATGTCCACTGAGCTGCGGTTTGTCCTGAATCCACGCTGGGATTCCGGTAGCAGGGCTTCAGTCATGTTGTTGATGACCCTGTGGAGCGTGATTTTTGCGAGGACTTTACCAGCAACAGAGAGGAGCGCTCTACCTCGGCTGGTTCCACAGAGGGATTTGTCTCCCCTAGGCAACCAATGATCAGATATTGGATAGGGCATGACTCGTCAGCTGTCTGGGAATCCCGGGGGACCCCCCTGCCTGGCTATTAAACGGAATATCTGAAAGTGCACCAATCGTAAAAATAATAAATGCAGCCAGTTGTCAGGGGCAGTGATGACTGATTACTAGTTGACTACTGTCTAGCCAGCTAACTGGTTACGTTTTAAAAGCTATATTTATTTACATGGATACAGATCTTGGGTGCAAAGTTACGTGGTCATGAAAACTAGCAATAATAGCTAGCATGGGCTTGCT
>NW_028176111.1:46817-61817 GCF_949987555.1 Borostomias antarcticus
CCCTATCTCTTACTACCCTAACCCTAACCCTATCTCTTACAACCCTAACCCTATCTCTTACAACCCTAACCCTATCTCTTACAACCCTAACCCTATCTCTTACAACCCTAACCCTATCTCTTACAACCCTAACCCTATCTCTTACAACCCTAACCCTATCTCTTACAACCCTAACCCTATCCCTATCTCTTACAACCCTAACCCCTAACCCTATCTCTTACAACCCTAACCCCTAACCCTATCTCTTACAACCCTAACCCTATATCTTACTACCCTAACCCCTAACCCTATCTCTTACAACCTACCCTGGTGTTGTTGATGGTGGTGATGCCCCCCCCCCCCCTTTGCACACACACTTGAACAATTGACTATTGGCATACATACTATATATTAATTTAATTATTGTGTTTTGTTTAGTGTTATTTTTGGTTTGCTGTTTTGTCCATGTTCTGTCTCCTTGATAATTTATGATTTATTTGCTTTCCTTTTTTTTCTGTTTGTCTGTTGGTTGTGAGTCTGTTTGTCTGATGTTCGTTAATGGAAAAATATTAATAATAAAATAAAATAAAAATGGCTAGCACACACTGCCAGTGTTTTGACAATTTCAGCGGGAATGTTGGCATCAAAAATAACATTTATCCACTCAGCTCTTCTGTTCTTTGAGCTTGGGAGACGATCTGTGCTACTTGGTATATCAAAGAACAGAGCATTCTCCATGAGAAGACATGCTAGCTAGCGGGACCTGCAAATAATCTCAGCCTTTATAGCCAGGTAAACAAACACAGTTGATTGGAGGTATTCAAATGGGGGCGGGATTATTATAATGAGTCCCCGACGGTGATGTGATTTGACACTGGAGATTTGAATAGCTTGATGGAACTGACTTTTTTTCCTAATGTTTTCATTTCGGCTGACCACAACAAAATGACAGGGTTGTTTTGCGTCATACTTTGTGTGTTAGTAGGCCCATCAGAGACTCAAATGTACATGCAAAAACAATGAAAAAGCTAGATTTGCAAACGTGGACCCCCTTTAATGCAAGCTTGCAGGCAGTTCAATCCCCAGAGAACTGGAGGGTCAGATACACTCCGAGGCAGTTCTCTTTATATTACAGTAGTAAAAGAACAAGGTGTGATCTCAGGCGTGGTCTTATCTCGCTGAACACAAGCCTCACTTTCACATATTTCTGGGCGTCCTGCCAACTTCCTGCTCATTAAATGCATCTGTGCTTCTCCGCTCACACCTCAAACACTGCTTTCCTCACCCTGCTCTTCCATAAACCCACTACTAAACACTGCTTCCCTCACCCTGCTCTTCCATAAACCCACTACTAAACACTGCTTCCCTCACCCTGCTCTTCCATAAACCCACTACTAAACACTGCTTCCCTCACCCTGCTCTTCCATAAACCTTCTACTAAACACTGCTTCCCTCACCCTGCTCTTCCATAAACCCACTACTAAACACTGCTTCCCTCACCCTGCTCTTCCATAAACCCACTACTAAACACTGCTTCCTCACCCTGCTCTTCCATAAACCCACTACTAAACACTGCTTCCCTCACCCTGCTCTTCCATAAACCCACTACTAAACACTGCTTCCCTCACCCTGCTCTTCCATAAACCCACTACTAAACACTGCTTCCCTCACCCTGCTCTTCCATAAACCCACTACTAAACACTGCTTCCCTCACCCTGCTCTTCCATAAACCCACTACTAAACACTGCTTCCCTCACCCTGCTCTTCCATAAACCCACTACTAAACACTGCTTCCCTCACCCTGCTCTTCCATAAACCTTCTACTAAACACTGCTTCCTCACCCTGCTCTTCCCTCACCTTCTACTAAACACTGCTTCCCTCACCCTGCTCTTCCATAAACCTTCTACTAAACACTGCTTCCCTCACCCTGCTCTTCCATAAACCTTCTACTAAACACTGCTTCCCTCACCCTGCTCTTCCATAAACCTTCTACTAAACACTGCTTCCCTCACCCTGCTCTTCCCTCACCTTCTACTAAACACTGCTTCCCTCACCCTGCTCTTCCCTCACCTTCTACTAAACACTGCTTCCCTCACCCTGCTCTTCCATAAACCTTCTACTAAACACTGCTTCCTCACCCTGCTCTTCCATAAACCTTCTACTAAACACTGCTTCCTCACCCTGCTCTTCCATAAACCTTCTACTAAACACTGCTTCCTCACCCTGCTCTTCCCTCACCTTCTACTAAACACTGCTTCCCTCACCCTGCTCTTCCATAAACCTTCTACTAAACACTGCTTCCCTCACCCTGCTCTTCCCTAAACCCACTACTAAACACTGCTTCCCTCACCCTGCTCTTCCATAAACCTTCTACTAAACACTGCTTCCCTCACCCTGCTCTTCCATAAACCTTCTACTAAACACTGCTTCCCTCACCCTGCTCTTCCATAAACCTTCTACTAAACACTGCTTCCTCACCCTGCTCTTCCATAAACCTTCTACTAAACACTGCTTCCTCACCCTGCTCTTCCCTCACCTTCTACTAAACACTGCTTCCCTCACCCTGCTCTTCTATAAACCCACTACTAAACACTGCTTCCCTCACCCTGCTCTTCCATAAACCTTCTACTAAACACTGCTTCCCTCACCCTGCTCTTCTATAAACCCACTACTAAACACTGCTTCCCTCACCCTGCTCTTCCATAAACCTTCTACTAAACACTGCTTCCCTCACCCTGCTCTTCCATAAACCTTCTACTAAACACTGCTTCCCTCACCCTGCTCTTCCATAAACCTTCTACTAAACACTGCTTCCTCACCCTGCTCTTCCATAAACCTTCTACTAAACACTGCTTCCCTCACCCTGCTCTTCCATAAACCTTCTACTAAACACTGCTTCCCTCACCCTGCTCTTCCATAAACCCACTACTAAACACTGCTTCCCTCACCCTGCTCTTCCATAAACCTTCTACTAAACACTGCTTCCTCACCCTGCTCTTCCATAAACCCACTACTAAACACTGCTTCCCTCACCCTGCTCTTCCATAAACCCACTACTAAACACTGCTTCCCTCACCCTGCTCTTCCATAAACCTTCTACTAAACACTGCTTCCCTCACCCT
This sequence comes from Borostomias antarcticus, assembly GCF_949987555.1. Taxonomy (NCBI): domain Eukaryota; kingdom Metazoa; phylum Chordata; class Actinopteri; order Stomiiformes; family Stomiidae; genus Borostomias; species Borostomias antarcticus. Next base: position 49,920 of record NW_028176111.1, read on the forward strand.
GCTCTTCCATAAACCCACTACTAAACACTGCTTCCTCACCCTGCTCTTCCATAAACCCACTACTAAACACTGCTTCCCTCACCCTGCTCTTCCATAAACCTTCTACTAAACACTGCTTCCCTCACCCTGCTCTTCCCTCACCTTCTACTAAACACTGCTTCCCTCACCCTGCTCTTCCATAAACCCACTACTAAACACTGCTTCCCTCACCCTGCTCTTCCATAAACCCACTACTAAACACTGCTTCCCTCACCCTGCTCTTCTATAAACCCACTACTAAACACTGCTTCCCTCACCCTGCTCTTCCATAAACCTTCTACTAAACACTGCTTCCTCACCCTGCTCTTCCATAAACCTTCTACTAAACACTGCTTCCTCACCCTGCTCTTCCCTCACCTTCTACTAAACACTGCTTCCCTCACCCTGCTCTTCTATAAACCCACTACTAAACACTGCTTCCCTCACCCTGCTCTTCCATAAACCTTCTACTAAACACTGCTTCCCTCACCCTGCTCTTCCATTAACCCACTACTAAACACTGCTTCCCTCACCCTGCTCCTCCATAAACCCACTACTAAACACTGCTTCCCTCACCCTGCTCTTCCATAAACCTTCTACTAAACACTGCTTCCCTCACCCTGCTCTTCCATAAACCTTCTACTAAACACTGCTTCCTCACCCTGCTCTTCCATAAACCTTCTACTAAACACTGCTTCCCTCACCCTGCTCTTCCATAAACCTTCTACTAAACACTGCTTCCCTCACCCTGCTCTTCCATAAACCTTCTACTAAACACTGCTTCCCTCACCCTGCTCTTCCATAAACCTTCTACTAAACACTGCTTCCTCACCCTGCTCTTCCATAAACCTTCTACTAAACACTGCTTCCCTCACCCTGCTCTTCCATAAACCTTCTACTAAACACTGCTTCCTCACCCTGCTCTTCCATAAACCCACTACTAAACACTGCTTCCCTCACCCTGCTCTTCCATAAACCCACTACTAAACACTGCTTCCCTCACCCTGCTCTTCCATAAACCTTCTACTAAACACTGCTTCCCTCACCCTGCTCTTCCATAAACCCACTACTAAACACTGCTTCCTCACCCTGCTCTTCCATAAACCTTCTACTAAACACTGCTTCCCTCACCCTGCTCTTCCATAAACCCACTACTAAACACTGCTTCCCTCACCCTGCTCTTCCATAAACCTTCTACTAAACACTGCTTCCCTCACCCTGCTCTTCCATAAACCCACTACTAAACACTGCTTCCCTCACCCTGCTCTTCCATAAACCTTCTACTAAACACTGCTTCCCTCACCCTGCTCTTCCATAAACCTTCTACTAAACACTGCTTCCTCACCCTGCTCTTCCATAAACCTTCTACTAAACACTGCTTCCTCACCCTGCTCTTCCATAAACCTTCTACTAAACACTGCTTCCCTCACCCTGCTCTTCCATAAACCTTCTACTAAACACTGCTTCCCTCACCCTGCTCTTCCATAAACCCACTACTAAACACTGCTTCCCTCACCCTGCTCTTCCATAAACCTTCTACTAAACACTGCTTCCTCACCCTGCTCTTCCATAAACCTTCTACTAAACACTGCTTCCCTCACCCTGCTCTTCCATAAACCTTCTACTAAACACTGCTTCCTCACCCTGCTCTTCCATAAACCTTCTACTAAACACTGCTTCCTCACCCTGCTCTTCCCTCACCTTCTACTAAACACTGCTTCCCTCACCCTGCTCTTCCATAAACCCACTACTAAACACTGCTTCCCTCACCCTGCTCTTCCATAAACCCACTACTAAACACTGCTTCCTCACCCTGCTCTTCCCTCACCTTCTACTAAACACTGCTTCCCTCACCCTGCTCTTCCATAAACCTTCTACTAAACACTGCTTCCTCACCCTGCTCTTCCATAAACCCTCTACTAAACACTGCTTCCCTCACCCTGCTCTTCCATAAACCCACTACTAAACACTGCTTCCCTCACCCTGCTCTTCTATAAACCTTCTACTAAACACTGCTTCCCTCACCCTGCTCCTCCATAAACCCACTACTAAACACTGCTTCCCTCACCCTGCTCTTCCATAAACCCACTACTAAACACTGCTTCCCTCACCCTGCTCTTCCATAAACCTTCTACTAAACACTGCTTCCCTCACCCTGCTCTTCCATAAACCCACTACTAAACACTGCTTCCCTCACCCTGCTCTTCTATAAACCTTCTACTAAACACTGCTTCCCTCACCCTGCTCTTCCATAAACCTTCTACTAAACACTGCTTCCCTCACCCTGCTCTTCCATAAACCCACTACTAAACACTGCTTCCCTCACCCTGCTCTTCCATAAACCCACTACTAAACACTGCTTCCCTCACCCTGCTCTTCCATAAACCCACTACTAAACACTGCTTCCCTCACCCTGCTCTTCCATAAACCCACTACTAAACACTGCTTCCCTCACCCTGCTCTTCCATAAACCCACTACTAAACACTGCTTCCCTCACCCTGCTCTTCCATAAACCCACTACTAAACACTGCTTCCCTCACCCTGCTCTTCCATAAACCCACTACTAAACACTGCTTCCCTCACCCTGCTCTTCCATAAACCTTCTACTAAACACTGCTTCCTCACCCTGCTCTTCCATAAACCCACTACTAAACACTGCTTCCCTCACCCTGCTCTTCCATAAACCTTCTACTAAACACTGCTTCCCTCACCCTGCTCTTCCATAAACCCACTACTAAACACTGCTTCCCTCACCCTGCTCTTCCATAAACCCACTACTAAACACTGCTTCCCTCACCCTGCTCTTCCATAAACCTTCTACTAAACACTGCTTCCCTCACCCTGCTCTTCCATAAACCTTCTACTAAACACTGCTTCCCTCACCCTGCTCTTCCATAAACCTTCTACTAAACACTGCTTCCCTCACCCTGCTCTTCCATAAACCCACTACTAAACACTGCTTCCCTCACCCTGCTCTTCCATAAACCCACTACTAAACACTGCTTCCCTCACCCTGCTCTTCCATAAACCTTCTACTAAACACTGCTTCCCTCACCCTGCTCTTCCATAAACCTTCTACTAAACACTGCTTCCCTCACCCTGCTCTTCCATAAACCCACTACTAAACACTGCTTCCCTCACCCTGCTCTTCCATAAACCTTCTACTAAACACTGCTTCCCTCACCCTGCTCTTCCATAAACCCACTACTAAACACTGCTTCCCTCACCCTGCTCTTCCATAAACCCACTACTAAACACTGCTTCCCTCACCCTGCTCTTCCATAAACCCACTACTAAACACTGCTTCCCTCACCCTGCTCTTCCATAAACCTTCTACTAAACACTGCTTCCTCACCCTGCTCTTCCCTCACCTTCTACTAAACACTGCTTCCCTCACCCTGCTCTTCCATAAACCCACTACTAAACACTGCTTCCCTCACCCTGCTCTTCCATAAACCTACTACTAAACACTGCTTCCCTCACCCTGCTCTTCCATAAACCCACTACTAAACACTGCTTCCCTCACCCTGCTCTTCCATAAACCCACTACTAAACACTGCTTCCCTCACCCTGCTCTTCCATAAACCTTCTACTAAACACTGCTTCCCTCACCCTGCTCTTCCATAAACCCACTACTAAACACTGCTTCCTCACCCTGCTCTTCCATAAACCCACTACTAAACACTGCTTCCCTCACCCTGCTCTTCCATAAACCTTCTACTAAACACTGCTTCCCTCACCCTGCTCTTCCATAAACCTTCTACTAAACACTGCTTCCCTCACCCTGCTCTTCCATAAACCCACTACTAAACACTGCTTCCCTCACCCTGCTCTTCCCTCACCTTCTACTAAACACTGCTTCCTCACCCTGCTCTTCCATAAACCCACTACTAAACACTGCTTCCCTCACCCTGCTCTTCCATAAACCTTCTACTAAACACTGCTTCCTCACCCTGCTCTTCCATTAACCCACTACTAAACACTGCTTCCCTCACCCTGCTCTTCCATAAACCCACTACTAAACACTGCTTCCCTCACCCTGCTCTTCCATAAACCCACTACTAAACACTGCTTCCCTCACCCTGCTCTTCCATAAACCCACTACTAAACACTGCTTCCTCACCCTGCTCTTCCATAAACCTTCTACTAAACACTGCTTCCCTCACCCTGCTCTTCCATAAACCCACTACTAAACACTGCTTCCCTCACCCTGCTCTTCCATAAACCCACTACTAAACACTGCTTCCCTCACCCTGCTCTTCCATAAACCTTCTACTAAACACTGCTTCCTCACCCTGCTCTTCCATAAACCTTCTACTAAACACTGCTTCCCTCACCCTGCTCTTCCATAAACCTTCTACTAAACACTGCTTCCTCACCCTGCTCATCCATAAACCTTCTACTAAACACTGCTTCCCTCACCCTGCTCTTCCATAAACCCACTACTAAACACTGCTTCCTCACCCTGCTCTTCCATAAACCTTCTACTAAACACTGCTTCCCTCACCCTGCTCTTCCATAAACCTTCTACTAAACACTGCTTCCCTCACCCTGCTCTTCCATAAACCCACTACTAAACACTGCTTCCCTCACCCTGCTCTTCCATAAACCCACTACTAAACACTGCTTCCCTCACCCTGCTCTTCCATAAACCCACTACTAAACACTGCTTCCTCACCCTGCTCTTCCATAAACCCACTACTAAACACTGCTTCCCTCACCCTGCTCTTCCATAAACCTTCTACTAAACACTGCTTCCCTCACCCTGCTCTTCCATAAACCTTCTACTAAACACTGCTTCCCTCACCCTGCTCTTCCATAAACCCACTACTAAACACTGCTTCCCTCACCCTGCTCTTCCATAAACCTTCTACTAAACACTGCTTCCCTCACCCTGCTCTTCCATAAACCCACTACTAAACACTGCTTCCCTCACCCTGCTCTTCCATAAACCCACTACTAAACACTGCTTCCCTCACCCTGCTCTTCCATAAACCCACTACTAAACACTGCTTCCCTCACCCTGCTCTTCCATAAACCTTCTACTAAACACTGCTTCCTCACCCTGCTCTTCCCTCACCTTCTACTAAACACTGCTTCCCTCACCCTGCTCTTCCATAAACCTTCTACTAAACACTGCTTCCCTCACCCTGCTCTTCCCTCACCTTCTACTAAACACTGCTTCCTCACCCTGCTCTTCCATTAACCCACTACTAAACACTGCTTCCCTCACCCTGCTCTTCCATAAACCTTCTACTAAACACTGCTTCCCTCACCCTGCTCTTCCATAAACCTTCTACTAAACACTGCTTCCTCACCCTGCTCTTCCATAAACCCACTACTAAACACTGCTTCCCTCACCCTGCTCTTCCCTCACCTTCTACTAAACACTGCTTCCCTCACCCTGCTCTTCCCTCACCTTCTACTAAACACTGCTTCCCTCACCCTGCTCTTCCATAAACCCACTACTAAACACTGCTTCCCTCACCCTGCTCTTCCATAAACCCACTACTAAACACTGCTTCCCTCACCCTGCTCTTCCATAAACCCACTACTAAACACTGCTTCCTCACCCTGCTCTTCCCTCACCTTCTACTAAACACTGCTTCCCTCACCCTGCTCTTCTATAAACCCACTACTAAACACTGCTTCCCTCACCCTGCTCTTCCATAAACCCTCTACTAAACACTGCTTCCCTCACCCTGCTCTTCCATAAACCTTCTACTAAACACTGCTTCCTCACCCTGCTCTTCCATAAACCCACTACTAAACACTGCTTCCCTCACCCTGCTCTTCCATAAACCCACTACTAAACACTGCTTCCCTCACCCTGCTCTTCCATAAACCTTCTACTAAACACTGCTTCCCTCACCCTGCTCTTCCATAAACCTTCTACTAAACACTGCTTCCCTCACCCTGCTCTTCTATAAACCTTCTACTAAACACTGCTTCCCTCACCCTGCTCTTCTATAAACCCACTACTAAACACTGCTTCCCTCACCCTGCTCTTCCATAAACCTTCTACTAAACACTGCTTCCCTCACCCTGCTCTTCCATAAACCTTCTACTAAACACTGCTTCCCTCACCCTGCTCTTCCATAAACCTTCTACTAAACACTGCTTCCCTCACCCTGCTCTTCCATAAACCTTCTACTAAACACTGCTTCCCTCACCCTGCTCTTCCATAAACCCTCTACTAAACACTGCTTCCCTCACCCTGCTCTTCCATAAACCTTCTACTAAACACTGCTTCCCTCACCCTGCTCTTCCATAAACCCACTACTAAACACTGCTTCCCTCACCCTGCTCTTCCATAAACCTTCTACTAAACACTGCTTCCCTCACCCTGCTCTTCCATAAACCTTCTACTAAACACTGCTTCCCTCACCCTGCACTTCCATAAACCTTCTACTAAACACTGCTTCCCTCACCCTGCTCTTCCATAAACCTTCTACTAAACACTGCTTCCCTCACCCTGCTCTTCCATAAACCTTCTACTAAACACTGCTTCCCTCACCCTGCTCTTCCATAAACCCACTACTAAACACTGCTTCCCTCACCCTGCTCTTCCATAAACCCACTACTAAACACTGCTTCCCTCACCCTGCTCTTCCATAAACCTTCTACTAAACACTGCTTCCCTCACCCTGCTCTTCCATAAACCCACTACTAAACACTGCTTCCCTCACCCTGCTCTTCCATAAACCTTCTACTAAACACTGCTTCCCTCACCCTGCTCCTCCATAAACCTTCTACTAAACACTGCTTCCCTCACCCTGCTCTTCTATAAACCCACTACTAAACACTGCTTCCCTCACCCTGCTCTTCCATAAACCTTCTACTAAACACTGCTTCCCTCACCCTGCTCTTCCATAAACCCACTACTAAACACTGCTTCCCTCACCCTGCTCTTCTATAAACCCACTACTAAACACTGCTTCCCTCACCCTGCTCTTCCATAAACCTTCTACTAAACACTGCTTCCCTCACCCTGCTCTTCCATAAACCTTCTACTAAACACTGCTTCCCTCACCCTGCTCTTCCATAAACCCACTACTAAACACTGCTTCCCTCACCCTGCTCTTCTATAAACCCACTACTAAACACTGCTTCCTCACCCTGCTCTTCCATAAACCTTCTACTAAACACTGCTTCCCTCACCCTGCTCTTCCATAAACCTTCTACTAAACACTGCTTCCCTCACCCTGCTCTTCCATAAACCTTCTACTAAACACTGCTTCCCTCACCCTGCTCTTCCATAAACCTTCTACTAAACACTGCTTCCCTCACCCTGCTCTTCCATAAACCCACTACTAAACACTGCTTCCCTCACCCTGCTCTTCCATAAACCCACTACTAAACACTGCTTCCCTCACCCTGCTCTTCTATAAACCTTCTACTAAACACTGCTTCCCTCACCCTGCTCTTCCATAAACCTTCTACTAAACACTGCTTCCCTCACCCTGCTCTTCCATAAACCCACTACTAAACACTGCTTCCTCACCCTGCTCTTCCATAAACCTTCTACTAAACACTGCTTCCCTCACCCTGCTCTTCCATAAACCTTCTACTAAACACTGCTTCCCTCACCCTGCTCTTCCATAAACCCACTACTAAACACTGCTTCCTCACCCTGCTCTTCCATAAACCCACTACTAAACACTGCTTCCCTCACCCTGCTCTTCCATAAACCTACTACTAAACACTGCTTCCCTCACCCTGCTCTTCTATAAACCTTCTACTAAACACTGCTTCCCTCACCCTGCTCTTCCATAAACCTTCTACTAAACACTGCTTCCCTCACCCTGCTCTTCTATAAACCTTCTACTAAACACTGCTTCCCTCACCCTGCTCTTCCATAAACCCACTACTAAACACTGCTTCCCTCACCCTGCTCTTCCCTCACCTTCTACTAAACACTGCTTCCCTCACCCTGCTCTTCTATAAACCTTCTACTAAACACTGCTTCCCTCACCCTGCTCTTCCATAAACCCACTACTAAACACTGCTTCCCTCACCCTGCTCTTCCATTAACCCACTACTAAACACTGCTTCCCTCACCCTGCTCTTCCATAAACCTTCTACTAAACACTGCTTCCCTCACCCTGCTCTTCCATAAACCTTCTACTAAACACTGCTTCCCTCACCCTGCTCTTCCATAAACCCACTACTAAACACTGCTTCCCTCACCCTGCTCTTCCCTAAACCTTCTACTAAACACTGCTTCCCTCACCCTGCTCTTCCCTAAACCTTCTACTAAACACTGCTTCCCTCACCCTGCTCTTCTATAAACCCACTACTAAACACTGCTTCCCTCACCCTGCTCTTCTATAAACCTTCTACTAAACACTGCTTCCCTCACCCTGCTCTTCCATAAACCCACTACTAAACACTGCTTCCCTCACCCTGCTCTTCCATAAACCTTCTACTAAACACTGCTTCCCTCACCCTGCTCTTCCATAAACCCACTACTAAACACTGCTTCCCTCACCCTGCTCTTCCCTCACCTTCTACTAAACACTGCTTTCCTCACCCTGCTCTTCCATAAACCTTCTACTAAACACTGCTTCCTCACCCTGCTCTTCCCTCACCTTCTACTAAACACTGCTTTCCTCACCCTGCTCTTCCATAAACCTTCTACTAAACACTGCTTCCTCACCCTGCTCTTCCATAAACCCACTACTAAACACTGCTTCCCTCACCCTGCTCTTCCATAAACCCACTACTAAACACTGCTTCCCTCACCCTGCTCTTCCCTCACCTTCTACTAAACACTGCTTCCCTCACCCTGCTCTTCCCTCACCTTCTACTAAACACTGCTTCCCTCACCCTGCTCTTCCATAAACCCACTACTAAACACTGCTTCCTCACCCTGCTCTTCCCTCACCTTCTACTAAACACTGCTTCCCTCACCCTGCTCTTCCATAAACCCACTACTAAACACTGCTTCCCTCACCCTGCTCTTCCATAAACCTTCTACTAAACACTGCTTCCCTCACCCTGCTCTTCCATAAACCTTCTACTAAACACTGCTTCCCTCACCCTGCTCTTCCATAAACCCACTACTAAACACTGCTTCCCTCACCCTGCTCTTCCATAAACCCACTACTAAACACTGCTTCCCTCACCCTGCTCTTCCATAAACCCACTACTAAACACTGCTTCCCTCACCCTGCTCTTCCATAAACCTTCTACTAAACACTGCTTCCCTCACCCTGCTCTTCCATAAACCCACTACTAAACACTGCTTCCCTCACCCTGCTCTTCCATAAACCTTCTACTAAACACTGCTTCCCTCACCCTGCTCTTCCATAAACCTTCTACTAAACACTGCTTCCCTCACCCTGCTCTTCCATAAACCCACTACTAAACACTGCTTCCCTCACCCTGCTCTTCCATAAACCTTCTACTAAACACTGCTTCCCTCACCCTGCTCTTCCATAAACCCACTACTAAACACTGCTTCCCTCACCCTGCTCTTCCAGAAACCTTCTACTGGATATTTCTTGCTCCTATCTGTTTTGTACTTTCATGACAGTAATTTACTGTAGCAGACACTTTTATCCAAAGCGTCTTACAATAAGTGCATTCAACGTAGGTAGTGAAGTGTACTAATACTCACTAGAACTCATAAGTGCATCTCCTTCCAAACAAGCGTGTAAGAGCCTGACCTATTGGTAAACGAGCGTGTAAGAACCTAACCTACTGGTAAACAAGCGTGTAAGAGCCTGACCTACTGGTAAACAAGCGTGTAAGAACCTAACCTACTGGTAAACAAGCGTGTAAGAGCCCAACCTACTGGTAAATAAGCGTGTAAGAGCCTGACCTACTGGTAAACAAGCGTGTAAGAGCCTGACCTACTGGTAAACAAGCGTGTAAGAGCCTAACCTACTGGTAAACAAGTGTGTAAGAGCCTGACCTACTGGTAAACAAGCGTGTAAGAGCCTGACCTACTGGTGAAGTAAAAGTACTATAACAGCTACAAAAGTAAATATAATAAGTGCTAGGAGGAAGGGTCAGAGTAGTACTACTTGTAGAGGTACTTTCCCCGCTTGCACCTGCACACACACACACACGCACACACACACACACACACACACACACACACACCTCACATTATTAATATACTAAGCAACTCTACTATTATTTTAATTTACTCTAATCTCTATCAATTCTATGCAGCAGAAACATAACTTTACAGATACATGTGTAGCCCTAATCATCCTCACAGAGTAGCAGATACCACCATGAAGCCTGTTTTTTCTCCACCAATCAGGTGTGGGAGGGTCGGTGGCGTGTCATCCCTCACGACGTGCTTCCTGATTGGCTGAAGGACAACGACTACCTGTTGCACGGGCACCGCCCCCCCATGCCTTCCTTCAGAGCATGCTTCAAGAGCATCTTCAGGATCCACACAGAGACGGGCAACATCTGGACACACCTGCTGGGTAGGGCACAGGACACACACACACACACACACCTGCTGGGTAGGGCATTGGACACACACACACACACACACCTGCTGGGTAGGGCACAGGACACACACACACACACACGCACACATGCGCACACACACACACACACACACACACGCACGCACACACACGCACACACACACACAAACACGCACTCTCACACACACACACACACACACACACACACATACACACACACACACACTCTCTCACACACACACACACACACACACATGCGCACACACACACAAACACGCACTCTCACACACACACACACCAGTCTCTCTCTCACACACACACACACACACACATGCGCACACACACACACACACACTCTCTCTCTCTCTCTCTCTCTCTCTCTCTCTCTCTCTCTCTCTCTCTCTCTCTCACACACACACACACACAGTCATCACTCATTCACACAGAGTTCTGTACAACACTGCCACCTTGTGTCGGTTCTCAGTCCATCAAGCTGAATATTGACCAACGCTTTCCTTCTCCTCTCCCTTGTGGAAGAAAACTCTCTCTTTAGTCTTCATGGCTCCACGTATAAAAGTGTGTTTACTCAACACACGCTGGACAGAGACAACATGGCGTCTCTGTGAAGAGCAGTCCTTCAGAGTACGCTTGAACAGCAGCACAAACACAGGTCACAGCAGCTGCACCACTAACACTATGCAGATAATGGTGGGTAGTAGTACCTCCATCATATACATTATTATAGATAATGGTGGGTAGTAGTACCTCCATCATGTACATTATTATAGATAATGGTGGGTAGTAGTACCTCCATCATAGCTACATTATTATAGATAATGGTGGGTAGTAGTACCTCCATCATGTACATTATTATAGATAATGGTGGGTAGTAGTACCTCCATCATAGATACATTATTATAGATAATGGTGGGTAGTAGTACCTCCATCATATACATTATTATAGATAATGGTGGGTAGTAGTACCTCCATCATGTACATTATTATAGATAATGGTGGGTAGTAGTACCTCCATCATAGCTACATTATTATAGATAATGGTGGGTAGTAGTACCTCCATCATGTACATTATTATAGATAATGGTGGGTAGTAGTACCTCCATCATAGATACATTATTATAGATAATGGTGGGTAGTAGTACCTCCATCATAGCTACATTATTATAGATAATGGTGGGTAGTAGTACCTCCATCATATACATTATTATAGATAATGGTGGGTAGTAGTACCTCCATCATAGCTACATTATTATAGATAATGGTGGGTAGTAGTACCTCCATCATAGCTACATTATTATAGATAATGCTGTGTAGTAGTACCCTCCATCATAGAAACATTATTATAGATAATGGTGGGTAGTATTACCTCCATAATAGATACATTATTATAGATAATGGTGGGTAGTA
>NW_028176111.1:66817-71817 GCF_949987555.1 Borostomias antarcticus
CCTCCCCCCCCCCCCCTCAGGGGGTCCAGCCCCTCCTCGGTCCGGTCCGTGGACCCCCCCCCCCCCCCTCAGGGGGTCCAGCCCCTCCCCCCCCCCCCTCAGGGGGTCCAGCCCCTCCTCGGTCCGGTCCGTGGACCCCCCCCCCCCTCAGGGGGTCCAGCCCCTCCTCGGTCCGGTCCGTGGACCCCCCAGGTAGGGTGCCGTGCTGTGTAACAGTGATATTATGTAACAGTGATATTACCCTTTGAGACCAGAACCAGATCAATCCCCAGAACATCAGCGCCGAGGCGTCTCGGGACCGTTCGGGTCGGGTTGTTACTTTGGATGCTATTTCTATTTATCCAGATTGTCACAACCAGCTTTAATTTCTCTTTCTTCTCTTGTTCTGTTTGTTTGTTTACCCAGCTGTGATTGGGTGGAGGTGATGATGATAATGTTGGTTTGCTTTGAAGATATTAGTGAGGATAAATTATTGAATAATTCAAGAATTTGCTGCAAGTCAGTTTACACGTTAAATGGGCTAGAAACCCATCGTTCATTCTTCCATTCGTTGTCTAAGCGCTGTGCTGGCAGAAAGACGGAGCAGCAGTAGAGGGTGGGTTTTACCGGTGGGCAAAGACACGTCTAAAATACGTCTTTTAGACGTACTTTTCGGACGTCCAAAGACATCCAATTAGGAGCCAGAATGAAAGTTTTTTTAGACTTTCAGATATTGAACCTGTTCTGCACATCCAGAGACGTCTTAGAGGGGTCCAAGCCAGACGTTTGAATATTGAGGGGGTCCAGCAGACGTAGAAATGGGCTTCTGGACCGACGGACGTTATTAAGACCTGATCTGAACGTCTCCCTGACGTGGCGTGTTTGCTGCAGAGCCCCCTCCCCCCGGTGAGGGTTTGGGACGGGCGCTGAGGAACGCCGGGGTTTTGTCGCTGCGCTGCGGGTCCGTTCTCCAACCCCGTCTCACACGGAGCCCGGCGGCGAAAGGGTTTGAGGGTTCCACGTCAACCACTGAGGGAACGTGGGTTCTAGGATCTCTGACACGCGTTCCCTGTCCTCCCGCTCCAGACTGAGGCCTTGTTCCACCGCCCAGCTCTGACCAACACAAACATCTAAACAAACTGCTGTCATTTTTTTTTCTTATTTAATTTATTTCTGGCTTTCTTTTGGGAAGTGCATTGTGATCGTTTGTTGCTGAAGCACACATACATTATGAAAGAGTGTATGATTGCAATAGACCTTTATGTCTGCTGTATTGTTCTAATAAAAGTTTTTTTGAATCTATCTGTGTTTCATGTATTGTTTTCATAGCCAACGACTCTGAGATCCTACCGAGATCTTTAACGTTGTGTTGTAATTTTAAATAGTAGTTGACAACTGAAATTTGATGAGCTGTTTTATCTCAAGCACCTCCTGGGTGTTTTGCAGGACGTGAATGTGTTTGTTGTTGCTACAGTAGAGGTGGAGCCTCCATCTTAAAGGATGTTTCCTCCGAACGGACCCTGACCCATGGATGTATTAATAGAACTGGATACAGTCACTCCATTCACTGACCGCTATCAACAATGAAGCCCTATTGAACCGCGCCATCTTGGCAAATTTGTAGTCATTTGACTACTTCCGGTGACTTTTGTACTTGCGCAGTTGAGCTTTTCTGTCCGACGCGCGTCCACGGTCAACGTTGGCGTTGATCGCTTCTAGCTATCGAATGGCCGACTGGTGTAAGATGGATAGCCTAACGTTAGAGAGATAAATGTAGTCTATGGTTATGTTAATAAAGCTAACAATGATGTTGTAACATGCATGCAGCACTGCCCATCTGATCTGAACGATTGATTCATTATTACCATGGATCGGTATTGGGATTGATCAAGGGCGAGTGTGAAATAGCAGCCAGGAACTCAGCGGGTTTTCCGAGATGCGGTAGCAGCGGCCAAAGCTCCTGCTGGCGGGGAGTGAAGCTCTTCAACTCGCCGGTCACTGGCTCCCTGGAGGAATTTAGCCTGGCTGCAATAACGTTATCGCGAACGGAATGAATACCATCTACTAGCAAACAAAACATCTTCAGTTATATTTAACCTGTTAAAACTAAGATGCCTGGATGAAAAAATAATTTCTCCAATGGATATATTAAAAAAAACAGGTTAATATGCAAGCCGGTTTTCATTGCTAAATCAATGCGGGGAGAGCCGAGAACGTGCGTGGACGCGCGTCGGCCAGAGAAGCTCAACTGCGCAAGTACAAAAGTCACCGGAAATAGCAAAATGACTACAAATCTAGCCAAGATGGCGCGGTTCAATAGGCCTTCACTTTAGATTTCGAATCCTGGGGGCTTGCCCTGACCACATCTCACTCAGCCAGAGGTGGACCAGTGGACCACACACTCCCTCTGCTACGCCCCCTACAGTCTGGGAGGACCGTCAGGCCAGTACCATGCAGCCCTCTTAAGGCAACCTGGCACAGATGTGACACACAGGTGTTGAGTGACAGCAGTGTTGACATGCTGGTTAGCCCATGCGTTTCTGCCCAGGGGTGAATTTGAACCCTGGTTTCCTGGTGAGTATTTATACTGGGGGAGTGAGGTTAACAACTCCTTACCTACTCTGGCACAGTGAAGAAACAGATTAATCAAGGTGCTTTCTCGTGTTGGAGACTTATAATAAGCACGTACTGTATACACATTATTATATTTTATTTATTTATTATAAGAATGAGTGTCTGTTTACAAAAGCTTTGTATTTCTACTGTATTTTCTAATGTATAAAAATGCTCAACTCTCGTCGGAACTAACATAGTCTCAACCTTTCTTTCCCTCTGCCACTAGACTTTAAAGACACAACATCATATCAAAGCGGATCTGTTTAAAAGAGTCCAGTTAGAATTCCAGGTATTTCGTAGTGGTGGTAAATATGTCCTCCCCTCCGTCTCTTCTCCACTTTCTCCATCACTCTCGTCCTTCTCACTGACGGTCAAATCCGTTTTAGACACAAGGGGGCAGTATACCAGCAAATCCATTCATTCACTCTCAACCAAGGACGTGATCACGGTAAGGCCTCTTGCTGAACACAGTCAAACCGCTCACCGCTCACTAACACAGAGTCAAACCGCTCACCGCTCACTAACACAGAGTCAAACCGCTCACTAACACAGAGTCAAACTGCTCACTAACACAGAGTCAAACCGCTCACTAACACAGAGTCAAACCGCTCACCGCTCACTAACACAGAGTCAAACCGCTCACCGTTCACTAACAGTCAAACCGCTCACTAACACAGAGTCAAACTGCTCACTAACACAGAGTCAAACCGCTCACCGCTCACTAACAGTCAAACCGCTCACCACTCACTAACACAGAGTTAAACCGCTCACCGCTCACTAACACAGAGTCAAACCGCTCACTAACACAGAGTCAAACCGCTCACCGCTCACTAACACAGAGTCAAACCGCTCACCGCTCACTAACACAGTCAAACCGCTCACTGCTCACTAACACAGTCAAACCGCGCACTAACACAGAGTCAAACCGCTCACTGCTCACTAACACAGTCAAACCGCTCACTAACACAGAGTCAAACCGCTCACCGCTCACTAACAGTCAAACCGCTCACTAACACAGTCAAACAGCTCACTGCTCACTAACACAGAGTCAAACCGCTCACCGCTCACTAACAGAGTCAAACCGCTCACTAACACAGAGTCAAACCGCTCACCGCTCACTAACAGTCAAACCGCTCACTAACACAGTCAAACAGCTCACTGCTCACTAACACAGAGTCAAACCGCTCACCGCTCACTAACAGAGTCAAACCGCTCACTAACACAGAGTCAAACCGCTCACCGCTCACTAACACAGAGTCAAACCGCTCACCGCTCACTAACACAGTCAAACCGCTCACTGCTCACTAACACAGTCAAACCGCTCACTAACACAGAGTCAAACCGCTCACCGCTCACTAACACAGTCAAACCGCTCACCGCTCACTAACACAGAGTCAAACCGCTCACTGCTCACTAACACAGTCAAACCGCTCACTAACACAGTCAAACCGCTCACCGCTCACTAACAGAGTCAAACCGCTCACTAACACAGTCAAACCGCTCACCACTCACTAACACAGTCAAACCGCTCACTAACACAGAGTCAAACCGCTCACCGCTCACTAACAGTCAAACCGCTCACTAACACAGTCAAACCGCTCACCACTCACTAACACAGAGTCAAACCGCTCACTAACACAGAGTCAAACTGCTCACTAACACAGAGTCAAACCGCTCACCGCTCACTAACACAGAGTCAAACCGCTCACTAACACAGAGTCAAACCGCTCACTAACACAGAGTCAAACTGCTCACTAACACAGAGTCAAACCGCTCACCGCTCACTAACACAGAGTCAAACCGCTCACTAACACAGAGTCAAACTGCTCACTAACACAGAGTCAAACTGCTCACTAACACAGTCAAACTGCTCACTAACACAGTCAAACCGCTCACCGCTCACTAACACAGTCAAACCGCTCACCGCTCACTAACACAGTCAAACCGCTCACTAACACAGTCAAACCGCTCACCGCTCACTAACACAGTCAAACCGCTCACCGCTCACTAACACAGTCAAACCGCTCACTAACACAGAGTCAAACTGCTCACGAATAGAAAAGTGTAGTGAACCGTATCCCCCCTTATCTGCCTCTGACACCTGCTGCACAGCTGTGACGTGTTTGTGCTGCTGACGTGTCACCTGGAACATGTACAATAACCATGGGTTACATGAAGCCACAAAGAGCGACACTGTTTTCTTCCACATTATTGTCGTTGTCGGCAGGATTTCTAATTCCTTCCTCCTTGGAAGTGGGGGCACAACATCAGCAGCTCGCGCCATATGGGACCAGGACGTGCACAGATCAAAGAACTCAAAGGGGGCGTTTTGGCCTCCTAGAGAAGTGCCCTTTTTCAGTTTATTTTTATTTATTTATTTTATTTTTTAAATAAATAAACTAATA
>NW_028176111.1:79317-89365 GCF_949987555.1 Borostomias antarcticus
TGGGGCGGAGGTAACCAGGCGACGCCACTGTGTCAAACAGTGTCCTCTTGTGTAACGAACGCACAGCCGTAGCACATCCAGCCTACGTTATCTTGGGCTTCCTGGCTTTCACTTCCTGACTCCTCTCTGGGCCAATGAGTGTGCAGCTGTCTTGGAAGCGACCACAGGCCATGCTTGGGGAGCCTATATCCATGGAGGGGAGGTGACAAGGGGCAGCGGCTAATGGAGCTTCCCTCCACGTGCCTATTCCCGTAGGATGTGTATGGGGGCTGGTTCGCTAGCTGACCCAAACGCACGGACACAGACGGACAGTTCCAAGCCCAGAGGGCAGTTTAATACAAAGCGGAGGTATAGAGGGCAAGGCAAAGGGTAGTCAAGTTCAGGCAGGGGTCAATCGATCAACAAACAAAGTCCAGAAAACGTAATCCAAGCCGTGGTCGAGGTCCGGGGAGAATGGGTCGGGGAAGCCGTGTGTCAGTCCAGGGAAAGAGCAGCAAACAAACCGGAATCTGGAGGAGTGGAGAGTAGAATGAGTCAAAGGGAAAAAAACAACTATAACAACTGCTAGCACGGAAACTACAGAGCCACTACTTGCCACAACGAATCTTAGGGAAGAACTGGCGACGAACGTTGGGAAGACCGGGTTCTTATAGGGGAGGTGATTGGATGAGTAGTGGCAGCAGGTGAGCCGCGCCCTCGGAGCTGGTTAGCGGAACCGTGTTCAGGTGTGCGGGGTGATCACGTGTTCAGGTGTGCGGGGTGATCACGTGTTCAGGTGTGCGGGGTGATTACGTCGGAGGGCGCGCAGGGCGCGCGCTGAAGTGGAAGGCCGTGGCGTGCGCGCTGCGGGAACGGTGGTGGGAGCTGGAGAGCGCCCAGGCGGAGGCGGAGCCGTAACAGGATGTTTCTTTAATTGACATGAGGGCAATACTTTGCCTTTGTACAGTAGCATGGGCCTACTATGGCATGTAGCCTTTACTGTAGTAACTGTACATACCCTAACCCCCACTGGCCCCCTGACTTAAACTGCCAAAGCATGACTACCTCTCTTAAACATCACTTTAACATACTCCACCCAAAAGCTGGTGATAAGATGGTGCAGGTGATGGTATTTATACCGAGGAGTGTTTAGCCAATCAACTCACTAACCACTAGGCCAATGAAAGAACCACTCACTCACTATTGTATGTATCTGTAACCAAGTGAAACATGAGTAGATGGTGAAACTCACTCCTCCAAGTTGTGCTGACAGCCCTTATAAAAAGGTCGTCCCTACTGTCAGCGCACACGGGACAGCTTTTCGAATGTGGGTTCGAATCCCGCCTTGAATCCTGCCCTGGGAAAGCCGTTGTCCAGCTGTTGAGCACAACACAGATGAGAGTAGGCTACTTCTGCTACCATACCCATTTGAATCCTATTGTATCTCTGAATCACCTTTTCAAGAAGTAGCCTACAACGTTCAGGCTAGGCTACCCAAGCCAGTAGCCCACAGTAGGCCTAACCCAAGTTTCTCACAGTAGGCCTACCCCAAGTTTCCCACAGTAGGTCTATCCCAAGTTTCCCACAGTAGGCCTACCCCAAGTTTCCCACAGTAGGCCTATCCCAAGTTTCTCACAGTAGAACTACCCAAGTTTCCCACAGTAGAACTACCCCAAGTTTCCCACAGTAGGCCTATCCCAAGTTTCCCACAGTAGAACTACCCCAAGTTTCTCACAGTAGAACTACCCAAGTTTCCCACAGTAGGCCTATCCCAAGTTTCTCACAGTAGGCCTATCCCAAGTTTCCCACAGTAGGCCTATCCCAAGTTTCTCACAGTAGGCCTATCCCAAGTTTCTCACAGTAGGCCTACCCCAAGTTTCTCACAGTAGGCCTACCCCAAGTTTCTCACAGTAGAACTACCCCAAGTTTCTCACAGTAGAACTACCCAAGTTTCCCACAGTAGGCCTATCCCAAGTTTCTCACAGTAGGCCTATCCCAAGTTTCTCACAGTAGGCCTACCCCAAGTTTCCCACAGTAGAACTACCCAAGTTTCTCACAGTAGGCCTACCCCAAGTTTCCCACAGTAGAACTACCCAAGTTTCTCACAGTAGGCCTACCCCAAGTTTCTCACAGTAGAACTACCCAAGTTTCTCACAGTAGAACTACCCAAGTTTCTCACAGTAGGCCTACCCCAAGTTTCTCACAGTAGAACTACCCACGTTTCTCACAGTAGGCCTACCCCAAGTTTCTCACAGTAGGCCTACCCCAAGTTTCTCACAGTAGAACTACCCACGTTTCTCACAGTAGGCCTACCCCAAGTTTCTCACAGTAGGCCTATCCCAAGTTTCCCACAGTAGAACTACCCAAGTTTCCCACAGTAGGCCTACCCCAAGTTTCTCACAGTAGAACTACCCAAGTTTCCCACAGTAGGCCTACCCCAAGTTTCCCACAGTAGGCCTACCCCAAGTTTCCCACAGTAGAACTACCCCAAGTTTCCCACAGTAGGCCTATCCCAAGTTTCTCACAGTAGAACTACCCAAGTTTCCCACAGTAGGCCTATCCCAAGTTTCTCACAGTAGAACTACCCAAGTTTCCCACAGTAGAACTACCCCAAGTTTCCCACAGTAGGCCTATCCCAAGTTTCCCACAGTAGAACTACCCCAAGTTTCTCACAGTAGAACTACCCAAGTTTCCCACAGTAGGCCTATCCCAAGTTTCTCACAGTAGGCCTATCCCAAGTTTCTCACAGTAGGCCTACCCAAAGTTTCTCACAGTAGGCCTACCCCAAGTTTCTCACAGTAGAACTACCCCAAGTTTCTCACAGTAGAACTACCCAAGTTTCCCACAGTAGGCCTATCCCAAGTTTCTCACAGTAGGCCTATCCCAAGTTTCTCACAGTAGGCCTACCCCAAGTTTCCCACAGTAGAACTACCCAAGTTTCTCACAGTAGGCCTACCCCAAGTTTCCCACAGTAGAACTACCCAAGTTTCTCACAGTAGGCCTACCCCAAGTTTCTCACAGTAGAACTACCCAAGTTTCTCACAGTAGAACTACCCAAGTTTCTCACAGTAGGCCTACCCCAAGTTTCTCACAGTAGAACTACCCACGTTTCTCACAGTAGGCCTACCCCAAGTTTCTCACAGTAGGCCTACCCCAAGTTTCTCACAGTAGAACTACCCACGTTTCTCACAGTAGGCCTACCCCAAGTTTCTCACAGTAGAACTACCCAAGTTTCTCACAGTAGACCTATCCCAAGTTTCCCACAGTAGAACTACCCAAGTTTCCCACAGTAGGCCTACCCCAAGTTTCTCACAGTAGAACTACCCAAGTTTCCCACAGTAGGCCTACCCCAAGTTTCCCACAGTAGAACTACCCCAAGTTTCCCACAGTAGGCCTATCCCAAGTTTCTCACAGTAGAACTACCCAAGTTTCCCACAGTAGGCCTATCCCAAGTTGCTCACAGTAGAACTACCCAAGTTTCCCACAGTAGAACTACCCCAAGTTTCTCACAGTAGGCCTATCCCAAGTTTCCCACAGTAGAACTACCCCAAGTTTCCCACAGTAGAACTACCCCAAGTTTCCCACAGTAGGCCTATCCCAAGTTTCCCACAGTAGGCCTATCCCAAGTTTCTCACAGTAGGCCTATCCCAAGTTTCTCACAGTAGGCCTACCCCAAGTTTCCCACAGTAGAACTACCCAAGTTTCTCACAGTAGGCCTACCCCAAGTTTCTCACAGTAGAACTACCCAAGTTTCTCACAGTAGGCCTACCCCAAGTTTCTCACAGTAGAACTACCCATGTTTCTCACAGTAGGCCTACCCCAAGTTTCTCACAGTAGGCCTACCCCAAGTTTCTCACAGTAGAACTACCCACGTTTCTCACAGTAGGCCTACCCCAAGTTTCTCACAGTAGAACTACCCAAGTTTCTCACAGTAGGCCTATCCCAAGTTTCCCACAGTAGAACTACCCAAGTTTCCCACAGTAGAACTACCCAAGTTTCCCACAGTAGGCCTATCCCAAGTTTCTCACAGTAGAACTACCCAAGTTTCCCACAGTAGGCCTACCCCAAGTTTCTCACAGTAGAACTACCCAAGTTTCCCACAGTAGAACTACCCAAGTTTCCCACAGTAGGCCTATCCCAAGTTTCTCACAGTAGAACTACCCAAGTTTCCCACAGTAGAACTACCCCAAGTTTCTCACAGTAGGCCTATCCCAAGTTTCCCACAGTAGAACTACCCCAAGTTTCTCACAGTAGGCCTAACCCAAGTTTCCCACAGTAGAACTACCCCAAGTTTCTCACAGTAGAACTACCCAAGTTTCTCACAGTAGGCCTATCCCAAGTTTCCCACAGTAGAACTACCCAAGTTTCCCACAGTAGGCCTACCCCAAGTTTCTCACAGTAGAACTACCCAAGTTTCTCACACAAACGAGGTATTGAGAGATGCATTTGGCAGGTGCCAATTTCGCGTTACCAAATGACTCCTAAAATAAAATGTACATTTTATTAACCTTGGCCAATGAGAAACCAAGGACACGAAGTATGATCCACCCAGAGTGGTGCGGCGTCCGCTACGTTTGGAGGAATCTTGGCCCTGTGTGCGCGCGTCCCCTCATTAATGAACCAGCAGCCTCTCAGCCAGCCTCGTCTCGAGCCAGCCTCAGCCTCTCAGCCAGCCTCGTCTCTCTTGCCCTTGCCTCAGCCTCTCAGCCAGCCTCGTCTCTCTTGCCCTTGCCTCAGCCTCTCAGCCAGCCTCGTCTCTCTTGCCCTTGTCTCCGCGCGGGCATCGCGGCTGTAATGTTGGGAGGAGGAAGGAGGTGCATGGCAGCAAGGGGCTGTAATGTTGGGATCCTCGCCGTAGAAGCAGCAGCCTCGATATCGAGCAGCAGTAGGCGAGCCTTTATTTTACATTAGAGAAGTATATTCGACTTGGATGTGAGGGAGACAAGCGGTCCACTGAAACGATGCGGGGAACGAGCGATTTTTCACTGGTTTTGCCGCTAATACTTTGGCTTCACAACGCAGGTAAAACAATCTACCCTCCAGATCAGTCCATTATCAGACCAGTAACAGACTCAGTTGTGTGGGCTAGTATATCTTATTCATGTATGAATTATTACAGGGGCTTCGACTCCGGGTCCGTCAGCGCTTGGAAAAACCTAGGCTATTATTTCAGCAAAGCCTTTTGTTGCGTTTTCAGATGCAGCGCACATTGAAGCCTATATAGGGTTAGGGTTAGAGATCTCTGATTGATGTGGGATCGCATCAGATCCATTTACTCTTTATTTTATAAAATAGTTGACACGAGTCAGTTCAAGCCTAAACATGTTTTTTATCGGTTTAGAGTACAAAAGATCTTTGATCACATATGAGGCTGTAGTATTTTGTATGATATTATTGATGATATTGTTCCACATTGCAAAACGGTATAATATATAAATGGGGTTATTTAGTGATTGTGTGGTAGTCTAGTCCATTGAGCCCCCTGGTCGTGGTCCAATGAGGAGCTGTTTCAGCACCACGGACAGCAGCCGTCCGGAGACCAAGCTGTCGCTGGGGAGAAAATGTGTCACAAAAAGACTCGGTCACCTACTATACTGTAATAAATAGACTTGGTCACCTACTATACTGTATTAAATAGACTTGGTCTCCTACTATACTGTATTAAATAGACTTGGTCACCTACTATACTGTATTAAATAGACTTGGTCACCTACTATACTGTAATAAATAGACTTGGTCACCTACTATACTGTAATAAATAGACTTGGTCACCTACTATACTGTAATAAATAGACTCGGTCACCTACTATACTGTAATAAATAGACTTGGTCTCCTACTATACTGTATTAAATAGACTTGGTCACCTACTATACTGTATTAAATAGACTTGGTCACCTACTATACTGTATTAAATAGACTTGGTCACCTACTATACTGTATTAAATAGACTTGGTCACCTACTATACTGTAATAAATAGACTTGGTCACCTACTATACTGTAATAAATAGACTTGGTCACCTACTATACTGTATTAAATAGACTTGGTCACCTACTATACTGTAATAAATAGACTTGGTCACCTACTATACTGTAATAAATAGACTTGGTCACCTACTATACTGTAATAAATAGACTTGGTCACCTACTATACTGTAATAAATAGACTTGGTCACCTACTACTGTAATAAATAGACTTGGTCACCTACTATACTGTATTAAATAGACTTGGTCACCTACTACTGTATTAAATAGACTTGCTCACCTACTATACTGTAATAAATAGACTTGGTCACCTACTATACTGTAATAATACTATACTGTAATAAATAGACTTGGTCACCTACTATACTGTAATAAATAGACTTGGTCACCTACTATACTGTAATAAATAGACTTGGTCACTACTATACTGTAATAAATAGACTTGGTCACCTACTATACTGTAATAAATAGACTTGGTCACCTACTATACTGTAATAAATAGACTTGGTCACCTACTATACTGTATTAAATAGACTTGGTCACCTACTATACTGTAATAAATAGACTCGGTCACCTACTATACTGTAATAAATAGACTTGGTCTCCTACTATACTGTATTAAATAGACTTGGTCACCTACTATACTGTATTAAATAGACTTGGTCACCTACTATACTGTAATAAATAGACTTGGTCACCTACTATACTGTATTAAATAGACTTGGTCACCTACTATACTGTATTAAATAGACTTGGTCACCTACTATACTGTAATAAATAGACTTGGTCACCTACTATACTGTAATAAATAGACTTGGTCACCTACTATACTGTAATAAATAGACTTGGTCACCTACTACTGTAATAAATAGACTTGGTCACCTACTATACTGTATTAAATAGACTTGGTCACCTACTACTGTATTAAATAGACTTGCTCACCTACTATACTGTAATAAATAGACTTGGTCACCTACTATACTGTAATAATACTATACTGTAATAAATAGACTTGGTCACCTACTATACTGTAATAAATAGACTTGGTCACCTACTATACTGTAATAAATAGACTTGGTCACTACTATACTGTAATAAATAGACTTGGTCACCTACTATACTGTAATAAATAGACTTGGTCACCTACTATACTGTAATAAATAGACTTGGTCACCTACTATACTGTATTAAATAGACTTGGTCTCCTACTATACTGTATTAAATAGACTTGTTCACCTACTATACTGTATTAAATAGACTTGGTCACCTACTATACTGTATTAAATAGACTTGGTCACCTACTATACTGTAATAAATAGACTTGTTCACCTACTATACTGTAATAAATAGACTAGGTCACCTACTATACTGTAATAAATAGACTTGGTCACCTACTATACTGTATTAAATAGACTTGGTCACCTACTATACTGTAATAAATAGACTTGGTCACCTACTATACTGTATTAAATAGACTTGGTCACTACTATACTGTAATAAATAGACTTGGTCACCTACTATACTGTAATAAATAGACTTGGTCACCTACTATACTGTAATAAATAGACTTGGTCACCTACTATACTGTATTAAATAGACTTGGTCACCTACTATACTGTAATAAATAGACTTGGTCACCTACTATACTGTATTAAATAGACTTGGTCACCTACTATACTGTAATAAATAGACTTGGTCACCTACTATACTGTAATAAATAGACTTGGTCACCTACTATACTGTAATAAATAGACTTGGTCACTACTATACTGTAATAAATAGACTTGGTCACCTACTATACTGTATTAAATAGACTTGGTCACCTACTATACTGTAATAAATAGACTTGGTCACCTACTATACTGTAATAAATAGACTTGGTCACTACTATACTGTATTAAATAGACTAGGTCACCTACTATACTGTAATAAATAGACTTGGTCACCTACTATACTGTATTAAATAGACTTGCTCACTACTATACTGTATTAAATAGACTTGGTCACCTACTATACTGTAATAAATAGACTTGGTCACTTCTATACTGTAGGTGAAGAGGGGTTCATCCTGCTCTCACACATAATGCTATTAGATGCCCGTTTTGAGATTAGGAAAACATCTGCTGTATAAAGCAAGAAATTTGTATCAACAAGCTAAGTGAATTAAGAGTGTAGAGTCTCTCTAGATACCACAGATAGAATCAATTAAGACTGTAGAGTCTCTCTAGATACCACAGATAGAGTCAATTAAGACTGTAGAGTCTCTCTAGATACCACAGATAGAATCAATTAAGACTGTAGAGTCTCTCTAGATACCACAGATAGAATCCGTCATCCACCTGTCACGGAGGGAACACAAAAAAAGTGATTAAAGATTGGACACGGAAGTACTTGGCACATGTGGGCTTTATCTGTAGGGTTTAATTGTTATCAGGAGTGAACCCTAACTTTGTGCCTATCCCAGAATCCAAGAAGAAGAAGCAGGCTGCACATAGCATTGTGGGTAGAAGAAGGAAGGAGAGGATATAGATATAGGCTCATAGAGTCAGATTCTATGCATGCAGGCTTCAGCGCATAATTCAGCTGTAAAGAGAATCATGTATGGCATACCTCATCCATACCTCATCCATACCTCATCCATCACCCCCCCCCCCCTTCCCCCCCTTCTCTCTCAGATGGGTTCTCCGGGGCCCGGGACCATTTTGTGAGCGCCCAGCATCGACAATCAGACCGGCCCGCTCTGGTCTACCGCCATGTGGACTCGCACGGCCAGGAGAGGGCGCTGGACCTGGGGGCTCTACCCAGGGCCCTGGGGGAGAGGTCGGCCCCGGGGCCGATGGGGCCCGTGGCCTTGAAGCACAGAGCTGAACCTGGAGGCCCTGAGCGAAGCCAGGGTCTGAATCTGCCCAGGGACTGGAGGCCAGCGGACCAGACCGAGCCTGGAGGAGGAGGAGGAGGAGGAGGAGGAGGAGGGTGGGAGGAGCGAGGCCTGGGCCCGGGGGGTCCTGGATCCTGGACGGAGAGACACAGGGACGCCCCGGGGGTGCGCTCTCCTGCCAGACTGGCCCTGCTGGGGTCCAGGTCTCCCCCGGCTCCCGGGCGCTTGTTAGGGCACGACCACGTCTCTGCTCGCCACATCGTCACGGTGGTGAGTATTCCTGTCCCTGATGAGCCCTCCCCGCTAGTCCTCCCCGCTAGTCCTCCCCAGGGAGAGTGAGCCTAACCCTAACCCTAACCCAGGGAGAGTGAACCCTTCCTGCTAGTCCTCCCCAGGGAGAGTGAGCCCTCCCCGCTAGTCCTCCCCAGGGAGAGTGAACCCTTCCTGCTAGTCCTCCCCAGGGAGAGAGAACCCTTCCTGCTAGTCCTCCCCAGAGAGAGAGAACCCTTCCTGCTAGTCCTCCCCAGGGAGAGAGAACCCTTCCTGCTAGTCCTCCCCAGGGAGAGAGAACCCTTCCTGCTAGTCCTCCCCAGGGAGAGAGAACCCTTCCTGCTAGTCCTCCCCAGGGAGAGAGAACCCTTCCTGGGCACCGATGGCCCCACTGTCCCCCTCTCTCTCTGTGACGGAGATGGATGGGTAGGACCATCTGCTAGCATATCAGGCAAGCCCTCAAACAGACTGTGTGTGTGTGTGTGTGTGTGTGTGTGTGTGTGTGAGCAGCCTTGAGGGGCTGTCAGATTGAGACATCAGTATGCTGTGCCAGAGACAGACAGGTGATGTGTGTGTCGTGTCCAGACAGACAGCAAGATTGCTCACACACAATTTTGAGCGATCACACACACGCGCGCACACACACACACACACACACACACACACACACACACACACACACACACACACACACACACACACACACTCTTGTAGCATACACATTCTTGTATCTCAACAGAACGATGTGTGTGTAAGGCAGACGGCCAGCGCTGACACACTTACCTACACAGCGGTTATGTAACGCTTAGATAATCTGGCTTCACCTTCAGTTTCACAGAGAATGTTTTTGAGCCCAGTGCTGTACCCTGAAACACAGAGAGAGAGAGATGAGGAATGGAGAGATGGATTGAGAGAGAGAGAGAGGAATGGAGAGATT
>NW_028176110.1:0-2500 GCF_949987555.1 Borostomias antarcticus
CCGCGTCCCCCCCAGCTCGCCACCCCCGTCCGGGGCCCATGCGGGCCCACCAGCGACTCCGCCCCCTCCGGCGCCGGGGGCCCCCCTCCGCGTCCACTGACCAGCAGGCCGGAGCGGCCCCCCCGCGGGGAGGCCCCCCACCTGGCAGCTCAGGCTGAGCGGAGAGCCGGGCTGGAGGGTCACCGGCCCCCGGGGGGCTGGAGGTCACCATCAGGGAGTCAGCTGAGGGGGAGGACAGGGAGGGAGAGGAGGGGGACGAGAGGAGAGGGACGAGAGGAGGGGGACAAGAGGAGGGGGACGAGAGGAGGGGGACAAGAGGAGGGGGACGAGAGGACAGGGGACGAGAGGACAGGGGACGAGAGGACAGGGGACGAGAGGGCAGGAGACGAGAGGACAGGGGAAGAGAGGAGGGGGACGAGAGGAGGGGGACCGCCACGAGGACAGGCGGACGAGAGGACCAGGGGACGAGAGGACAGGGGACCGAGAGGAAGGGGAAGAGAGGAGGGGGAAGAGAGGAGGGGGAAGAGAGGAGGGGGACGAGAGGACAGGGGACGAGAGGACAGGGGAAGAGAGGAGGGGGAAGAGAGGAGGGGGAAGAGAGGAGGGGGACGAGAGGACAGGGGACGAGAGGACAGGGGAAGAGAGGAGGGGGACGAGAGGACAGGGGACGAGAGGAGGGGGAAGAGAGGAGGGGGACGAGAGGACAGGGGACGAGAGAGGACAGGGGACAGAGAGGAGGGGGAAGAGAGGAGGGGGACGAGAGGACAGGGGAAGAGAGGAGGGGGACGAGAGGACAGGGGACGAGAGGAGGGGGAAGAGAGGAGGGGGACGAGAGGACAGGGGACGAGAGGACAGGGGACGAGAGGACAGGGGACGAGAGGAGGGGGAAGAGAGGAGGGGGACGAGAGGACAGGGGACGAGAGGACAGGGGACGAGAGGAGGGGGAAGAGAGGAGGGGGACGAGAGGACAGGGGAAGAGAGGAGGGGGACGAGAGGACAGGGGACGAGAGGAGGGGGAAGAGAGGAGGGGGACGAGAGGACAGGGGACGAGAGGACAGGGGAAGAGAGGAAGGGGACGAGAGGACAGGAGACGAGAGGACAGGGGAAGAGAGGAGGGGGACCAGAGGACAGGGGACGAGAGGACAGGGGAAGAGAGGAGGGGGACGAGAGGACAGGGGAAGAGAGGAGGGGGACCAGAGGACAGGGGACGAGAGGACAGGGGAAGAGAGGACAGGGGAAGAGAGGAGGGGGACGAGAGGAGAGGAGACGAGAGGAGGGGGACGAGAGGAGAGGAGACGAGAGGAGGGGGACGAGAGGAGAGGAAGTCATGAGAGGAAGTCATGAGAGGAAGTCCTGTCCTCATTAATTGCTTTTGCTCAGCACTAAGGCCTGGATGACGCGCGTTGGCATGAATATATAAGAACCGCTAAAATCATCCACGATTACACAGAACGTTTACACAAACACAAGAACGCAGCTCGGGATCTGGAACACGCAGCTCAGCTCATCCAGGGCTCTGGATGGAGGGTGGTTTCCCCCGGGGGCGTGGAACTGCTGGGCGCAAACGGAGGAAAACGGATGCTTGTTTTCCGGCGAATACGCATGAGTGTAATCTAGGCCTCAAACTTAAAGTGTAGGTAAAGGAAGAACTAAAGCTCCAGACAAAGCTGAGCAGGCCTAGTATGTAGTGTGACTGTGGCCTAGTATGTAGTGTGACTGGTTTGGTTAGGGTTAAGGACCTGGAGGCAGCTGAGCAGGCCTAGTATGTAGTGTGACTGGTTTGGTTGTACACAGAGCAATCTATTCCCATCACGTCAAGGAATGCTTCAGTTAATAGTTCATCTACTCCTAAAACAGGTCAGTCAGACAATACAAGCGTTCTCCTCAAACAACAGGAGGCTGGTTGTTCATTGGTCCATTGTTATCGGCCTGTCAGTGTCTGATAAGATAACGATCCAATCAGGAAGCAGTCTGACGTGACGAACAGCGTTGATCGCTTCAAGGACCAACGGTGTTGATCGGTATGGGAACTATTTATACCAGAACGTCCGACATTCTCATTGGTCTGCTGCACCAATAATGATCCTCCCACTGTTGCGGTCTTAGAGATCAATACCAGTACTGTTTGCAGTGGGGCTAGCGCTCTCACACAGACCGCTACTGTTGTGGCCGAGGAACCACCTCTCTCTCACAGACACTATTGTGATGGGCAGCTGTGCCGTCCGCGAGCTGACGGTGACCCAGAGAGAGAGCTCCTCTCCTGCTCAACACAGCTGAGGGTCACCCAGAGAGAGAGCTCCTCTCGCTCAACACAGCTGAGGGTCACCCAGAGAGAGAGCTCCTCTCCTGCTCAACACAGCTGAGGGTCACCCAGAGAGAGAGCTGCTCTCCTGCTCAACACAGCTGAGGGTCACCCAGAGAGAGAGCTGCTCTCCTGCTCCACACAGCTGACGTTCTGAGAAAGCATGTTTTTCACTGGGTCAACATTCCTGACGGACGC
>NW_028176110.1:7500-19228 GCF_949987555.1 Borostomias antarcticus
CAAGTTGTACAATTTCCCCTCAGGGATTAATAAAGTTTTACTACTAGAATAAATACATGCCCAATCTCCCTGCAGCACCTGTGAGGGAGGCCCTGTCTACTCACCTGCGAGGGAGGCCCTGTCTGCTCACCTGTGAGGGAGGCCCTGTCTGCTCACCTGTGAGGGAGGCCCTGTCTGCTCAACTGTGAGGGAGGCCCTGTCTACTCACCTGTGAGGGAGGCCCTGTCTACTCACCTGTGAGGGAGGCCCTGTCTACTCACCTGTGAGGGAGGCCCTGTCTGCTCACCTGTGAGGGAGGCCCTGTCTACTCACCTGTGAGGGAGGCCCTGTCTACTCACCTGTGAGGGAGGCCCTGTCTACTCACCTGTGAGGGAGGCCCTGTCTGCTCACCTGTGAGGGAGGCCCTGTCTACTCACCTGTGAGGGAGGCCCTGTCTACTCACCTGTGAGGAGGCCCTGTCTACTCACCTGTGAGGAGGCCCTGTCTACTCACCTGTGAGGGAGGCCCTGTCTACTCACCTGTGAGGGAGGCCCTGTCTACTCACCTGTGAGGGAGGCCCTGTCTACTCACCTGTGAGGAGGCCCTGTCTACTCACCTGTGAGGGAGGCCCTGTCTGCTCACCTGTGAGGGAGGCCCTGTCTGCTCACCTGTGAGGGAGGCCCTGTCTGCTCACCTGTGAGGGAGGCCCTGTCTACTCACCTGTGAGGGAGGCCCTGTCTACTCACCTGTGAGGAGGCCCTGTCTGCTTCATGGCAGTCAACGCTATTTGACCAGACACAGACCGAGGCACGTCAGCAATGATGCACTTATTCAGCCTCCGGCACTGAAACTGACCCTTTCTAATCCCTGAGCACAGTCCACATGTTGTCCCCCACCTGTGATGCACCATCTAACCCTAACCCTAACCCTCTGTAGCAATGATTACAACGTTTGTCTACGACTGACGCAGCAATCAACGTTAGCACCAAGCCTTTACCGTCTTTACAGCTGTGACCTCAATTCATTTTTGTGCAAACGGTCAAAACTGCATAACAGTTCAATTCTGGAAACCTACACAAGTGCCTCTCCTGAATTGTGCAGCATGTGCACCAGTCCGTGGCTGCTTGTTTACTTGCTTGCTTGGCTGCTTGTTTACTTGCTTGCTTGGCTGCTTGTTTACTTGCTTGTTTGGCTGCTTGTTTACTTGCTTGTTTGTAGGCAAGCAACCACAGCATCGCTCTGTATAACTCGGGCCCCTGAGTAGAATAGACTGGCCCATATTTGACTGAGAAACTAAGCATAGTGTTTTTTTTATGTATATAGCAAAGTGTAATGGGAAAATTAACTGTGGGAAGCGCCCCCTAGTGGTGGGCTCTGGTACATGTGACGGACAAACACATGAACAAGGGTCGATCTAAAGTCCCTCCCTCTTAGATTTCATGGGGGGGGGACGATTAGTCGCCTCATGACGACCATCCTGATGTCGCAAGCTCACGTTGTTACTCGCAAATCAGTCTGGATTCTCTCCAGAGAGAAAAATCTGAGCCCGATCGGAAAACTCGCCAATCAGCGTTGATTCTGACGAATATGAAAAACAAGTTAGGATGGGCGGGTTTATGACAGCGAGGAGCGGTTGGAGTTAGTGCTGATGTAGTCTCGCACAGCCAGACCGGTCTCCACACTACGTTTACGCTGTGCCAGCGCCAGAAACAGGTCTAGCTGGACATTCTGCAATAGGGGGGGGGAAACGCAGTATTTCTTTAAACCAATCACAGTCGTCTTGGGCGGAGCCATACCCAGACGCAGCGACGGTGCTCTTGCAAAATAGTCTGGATCGAATCTGATTGGTGCAGAGAGAATCTCTCGGCCCGAATCAGATTAATTTGCGTTGCCAGTCTCGCCACTGATTGGACAGTGTGACAACGAATGACAAGGTTTATTGCCAAAACCTACATCTGTTGAGTGAGACTAGTGCTGATGAGACCTTCGCTGTGTTCCGAATCGCATACTACTCTACTATATAGTATGCCAAAACAGGATGTAGTATGTCCCAATACATAGTATGCCACATGCAGTATGGCAAAAATACCAGGATGTCCTACTACATCCGGTCGTATTTTGCAGTATGCAAGCCAGCAGGCTTTTCTGGCTATTCTGACCCACAATCCTGTGCGCAGCGGAAATGTGCGGGTCGTGACAGCTGTAGACGAATGTCACGTTATGGACAGCGACGGATGTGGGCAAATTTCAAGGCGCAATGTTATGACAAGGTAGTATGTCCCAACTGGATGCCTACTGCTTGTAAAGTACGTACTTTCTAAGGGCAGCTGTAGTAGGTACTGGTAGTAGGAAGTAGAAGTATGCGATTCGGAACGCAGCGCTTTTCAGGGCGTTTTCAGATGGTTCATCCAATCACCTGCCAAGTAGTTTTGAGAGACACTTTCCAACCGAGTTCCCAGGTGGTTTAGTGAAGCGTGTCAGGTTAGACCAGGGGCCCGCAGCCTGTGGCTCTGTCCCTCTCCTGGGCCTCCCTGGCTTTGACAAAAATCATATGGAAATGAATAACTAAATAAATATACACTATAACTATTAAATACAATAAAATAAATGGTCATGTTGGCATTTCAAGTTAGCTAACTACGGAGATAGTATCAGACTGCATAGAAATTCACCAGAGGGCAGGAAATGTAGTGTTTGACACTCAAAATGTCCTGTGAGGGGCACCTTAATGAGCTCTTAATGAACTCAAATGGGTTGACGGTGGCTCAGGACACACCTGTCGCCTTGGCCAGCAACCCGAAATACCAGACAGGTGCGTCTGACACTCCCTGTGCGCGTGTGGGGAAATATTCGTCACTCTTGTGCAAACAAGCAACACCGTCTGTCATCGCAGTCACTGTCGCACGCACACTGCTAAAGACATGGGAGACTGCTATCCAGATAAGCGGATAAAGCTCTAATTAACATGCGGCCCAGACTGATGATTAGGGCTGGAGGAACATGCAACAGGGTGTGAGACTACTGAACACTGCGTAGCGGCCTAACATTAGTGTAGCTCACCCAAACTAACACATCCCACAGGAGTTCAGATCTAGCAGTCAATTTCCCATTGGGGGAATGAAAAGCTTCGAAGCAGCTTTGAAGCAGGGCTACAGGGTTTATGAATGTTTCTCTAGGGAACTGAACTGTAATAATATGGCCATACGGATCAACACAAGGGATTTTTAATTCAATACATACAAGACCCAGAATTAATCAGCCCATATGCCAAGCTGCTGCACAGAAATATCTCAAAGCACAAATATCTCAAACAGGCCATTGTGTGAGACGGGACGGGGCTTTCTGGCTCCTGTCCGGTAGTCACCGGGTAAACAACTACTCACCCCATAGTAAACTACTCACCCCATAGTAAACTACTCACCCCATAGTAAACTACTCACCCCATAGTAAACTACTCACCCCATAGTAAACTACTCACCCCATAGTAAACTACTCACCCCGTAGTAAACTACTCACCCCGTAGTAAACTACTCACCCCGTAGTAAACTACTCACCCCATAGTCAACTACTCACCCCATAGTCAACTACTCACCCCATAGTAAACTACTCACCCCATAGTAAACTACTCACCCCGTAGTTAACTACTCACCCCATAGTAAACTACTCACCCCATAGTAAACTACTCACCCCATAGTAAGAGAGATGCGGTCCGCCACGAAGCCGTCATCATCCCGATGTCCAGACGTCTCAGATGGGTCTGTCTGTTACTGTGGTCTCAGATGGGTCTGTCTGTTACTGTGGTCTCAGATGGATCAGTCTGTTACTGTGGTCTCAGATGGGTCTGTCTGTTACTGTGGTCTCAGATGGATCTGTCTGTTACTGTGGTCTCAGATGGATCAGTCTGTTCCTGTGGTCTCAGATGTGTCTGTTACTGTGGTCTCAGATGGGTCTGTCTGTTACTGTGGTCTCAGATGGGTCTGTCTGTTACTGTGGTCTCAGATGGGTCTGTCTGTTACTGTGGTCTCAGATGGGTCTGTCTGTTACTGTGGTCTCAGATGGGTCTGTCTGTTACTGTGGTCTCAGATGGGTCAGTCTGTTACTGTGGTCTCAGATGGGTCAGTCTGTTACTGTGGTCTCAGATGGGTCTGTCTGTTCCTGTGGTCTCAGATGGATCTGTCTGTTACTGTGGTCTCAGATGGATCTGTCTGTTACTGTGGTCTCAGATGGATCTGTCTGTTACTGTGGTCTCAGATGTGTCTGTTGCTGTGGTCTCAGATGGATGTGTCTGTTCCTGTGGTCTCAGATGGATCTGTCTGTTACTGTGGTCTCAGATGGGTCTGTTCCTGTGGTCTCAGATGGGTCTGTTACTGTGGTCTCAGATGGGTCTGTTACTGTGGTCTCAGATGGATCAGTCTGTTACTGTGGTCTCAGATGTGTCTGTTACTGTGGTCTCAGATGGATCTGTCTGTTACTGTGGTCTCAGATGGATCTGTCTGTTCCTGTGGTCTCAGATGGATCTGTTCCTGTGGTCTCAGATGGATCTGTCTGTTACTGTGGTCTCAGATGGATCTGTCTGTTACTGTGGTCTCAGATGGGTCAGTCTGTTACTGTGGTCTCAGATGGGTCTGTCTGTTAGTCGGTTTCTCGTCGTACATCCTTCATCGGTGGCACGCGACGTCCTGCAACCTTCAACACGGTTTCATAACTGGACTCGAAAATATCATCACATCACATCTCATCACATAGTAAAAGATCTGCTCGCTGCGGTGTTACTGGGTTAACGCCTGCTTCTCCAATAAGGAAGCTAGCTATCTAGCCAAATGCCGATTCAAACAATGTCTTGATAGCTGTATATTTAATATTACCCTACCTCTTTCTTGAATGAGAATGTTGTGCATGTGACCCTTCCCGGTAAAACGATCAATCCATTATTTTATTCGAGTGCAAATAGTGCATTTCTCTCCTTCCCTCCCTTCCAGACTCAAACATGCTGTCTGTCCAGCGGACTGATTCAACCTGGCTGCATCGCGGGTGAGAGGGGCTGCACTGAACGAGGAGGAAAGCAACACAACCAATACCATTGGTCAATAAACTGGGGTTGGTTTTCTAAACCAATAACAATTGAATGCGGTGAAAGCGATGGAAAAGACAGCGGGGCCCTACACGCATGAATGAGCCGCTGTTGGAGCCAGAATGTAGAAGTAGGGCAGTCTAGCCCAGGGTCCCGCCTCCTCTTAACCATTCAATATTCAGCTCCTAATCAGGATCTCCATGAGAAACCCCCTTTGTTAAAGCGTGAGAAAAGCAAGCAATCGACTGACTTGGCAATTTGAACTAGGAGTATTTGGGAGTCTGTGGTCAGGCTAGCCCGCTAGCCCATTTCAGAACTAGATAGGAAACTGTATTTCTGTTGGGCAATATAAATTGTATTTACTTCTATAATGTTGTAGCGACCCCTTTCGAATTGTGTTCAGTGTTTTGTGTGCGTCTCCTGTGTTTATTTGGGGTGGGGGACTAATGTGTTTGACATGTCCACAGTCCTGTGTTTATTTGGGGTGGGGGACTAATGTGTTTGACATGTCCACAGTCCTGTGTTTATTTGGGGTGGGGGACTAATGTGTTTGACATGTCCACAGTCCTGTGTTTATTTGGGGTGGGGGACTAATGTGTTTGACATGTCCACAGTCCTGTGTTTATTTGGGGTGGGGGACTAATGTGTTTGACATGTCCACAGTCGGGTCACATTGCCGTTTACAGAAGACTGAACAGGTGCCATTATTTTTGCAAGATTAGAGAATGGATTGACCAGTCCAGGGTCTAGAACCCCGATAGCTGCTAGGACCATTTAACAAAGTGTTTTATACAAATACATGAGCATGGACTAAAGGACTAGCTAATCAATCAACATGTTGGCACCCGTCACCATGGATGTGTTGGTCTTCTGTGTTCCACTGGATTTAGACAAGTTAGATGGTCTGAAAAGCAAAACAATAATTGTCCAAAATATTCAATAACGTGAGGCCTGTGCTACAGATCAAGGCTTGAGTACAATGTTTACAATCATAAGCAAAAGTTGTTTGAATCAAATGTTGGTCTCCCATGGCAATAGTGTGGTGGGTGTTCAGTCTAGCCCTGTAGCCTGGCTGCACACATGGACATGTTCCAGGGTGGACAAATATTAGCACTGGACACGTGGAGAGGGAACAAATAATGTTTTATTTATATGCTAGTAAAAACGAACATTGCTAGCAAACCCATCAGTGAGCCCCGTTCACTCCTCTCCCTCGGCCTCCCCCTCCACCGAGTCCACCCCCACCTCCTCGTAGTCCTTCTCCAGGGCGGCGAGATCCTCTCTGGCCTCGGAGAACTCGCCCTCCTCCATCCCCTCCCCGACGTACCAGTGCACAAAGGCCCGCTTGGCGTACATGAGGTCAAACTTGTGGTCGAGACGAGCCCAGGCCTCGGCGATGGCGGTGGTGTTGCTGAGCATGCACACGGCCCGCTGCACCTTGGCCAGGTCTCCTCCTGGCACCACCGTGGGAGGCTGGTAGTTGATGCCCACCTGCAAAACACAAAAGGGCACCATGAGCTCACTTCAACAGTTTGTTTCCCATAGGATGTTGATTTGATTGCAGTGCACGATACCTAGTTCAATGGATAAAAGCCCATCTTACCTTGAAGCCAGTGGGGCACCAGTCAACAAACTGGATGGTGCGCTTGGTCTTGATGGTAGCGATGGCAGCATTAACATCCTTGGGCACCACATCGCCGCGGTACAGCATGCAGCAGGCCATGTACTTGCCATGGCGTGGGTCACATTTCACCATCTGGTTGGCGGGCTCGAAGCAGGCGTTGGTGATCTCTGCCACAGAGAGCTGCTCGTGGTAGGCCTTCTCAGCAGAGATGACCGGGGCGTAGGTGACCAGGGGGAAGTGGATGCGGGGGTAGGGCACCAGGTTGGTCTGGAACTCCGTCAGGTCCACGTTGAGCGCTCCGTCGAAGCGCAGTGAAGCGGTGATGGACGAGACAATCTGTCCAACCAGGCGATTGAGGTTGGTGTAGGTGGGCCGCTCGATGTCCAGATTACGACGGCAGATGTCGTAGATGGCCTCATTGTCCACCATGAAGGCACAGTCGGAGTGCTCCAGCGTAGTGTGGGTCGTCAGGATCGTGTTGTAAGGCTCCACAACGGCTGTGGAAACCTAAGCACATACAAACGAAAGGATCCCAACTTTACAATGTATGAACATTAAAATGCTATAGCATTTGCAGTATAGCAGTTAAAGCATTTGCAGTATAGCAGTTATTTCCTAATACAGGCAGTACCATGACCCACTACCATACCTGAGGAGCAGGGTAAACAACCATACCTGAGGAGCAGGGTAAACAGCAAACTCCAGTTTAGACTTCTTTCCGTAGTCCACAGACAGCCTCTCCATGAGCAGGGAAGCAAAGCCAGACCCTGTTCCCCCTCCAAAGCTGTGGAAGATGAGGAAGCCCTGTAGTCCTGTGCACTGGTCCGACTGGAGGAATAACAGCACAGTAACATGAGTGTAAAAAACATTCACGATGCCAAGTCTTAACATTTACCAGTATTTTAACTGGGTGAGAATTAGCTATAGTTTCAATAAAATTACCAGCTTGCGGACTCTGTCCAACACCAGATCCACAATCTCTTTCCCGATGGTGTAGTGTCCCCGGGCATAGTTGTTGGCCGCGTCCTCCTTACCGGTGATCAGCTGCTCGGGGTGGAACAGCTGCCGGTACGTCCCCGTGCGGACCTCGTCTGGACCACACAATCACGAGTTATATTAGTTAACAAGCTAGATGGCTAGTTACACGGTGGTCTAATAGTGTCAAGGGATTCTAAGAAAACGTAGCAGTAACATACCAACCACGGTGGGCTCCAGGTCCACAAATACAGCCCGAGGCACGTGTTTCCCGGCTCCCGTCTCGCTGAAGAAGGTGTTGAAGGAGTCGTCCCCTCCACCGATGGTCTTATCGCTGGGCATGCGTCCGTCGGGCTGGATCCCATGCTCCAGACAGTACAGCTCCCAGCACGCGTTCCCGATCTGCACCCCGGCCTGGCCCACATGGATGGAGATGCACTCCCTCTGGAAACATGAGAAACACATTCAGATCTGCACCCCGGCCTGGCCCACATGGATGAGATACACTCCCTCTGATACATGAGAAACACATTCAGATCTGCACCCCGGCCTGGCCCACATGGATGGAGATGCACTCCCTCTGGACACATGAGAAACACATTCAGATCTGCACCCCGGCCTGGCCCACATGGATGGAGATGCACTCCCTCTGATACATGAGAAACACATTCAGATCTGCACCCCGGCCTGGCCCACATGGATGGAGATACACTCCCTCTGGAAACATGAGAAACACATTCAGATCTGCACCCCGGCCTGGCCCACATGGATGGAGATGCACTCCCTCTGATACATGAGAAACACATTCAGATCTGCACCCCGGCCTGGCCCACATGGATGAGATACACTCCCTCTGATACATGAGAAACACATTCAGATCTGCACCCCGGCCTGGCCCACATGGGTGGAGATGCACTCCCTCTGATACATGAGAAAACAAGATTGGACACTAACGTTATATCTTTAAGATTGAGCAGTAACGTTATATCAGTTAGCAACAAGCTAGTTAGCTAGCAGACGTTATTGACCAAACATGGCCATTTAGCTCGCGTTGCAACTTATTCTTGATCTGCCAAATCTGTTCACTTCTCAGTTATGTTAGCATCGTTAGCTTAGCATCTGGACCAAATACATTAAGTTTATTTGTGGTTAAAAATGGAAAGCAGCAATTAAACGATATTTAGCTAGCGATTAAAACTCACCATCTTGGTAACTTTTCTATTGGCTATAAAAACCGAGTTAGTTATCTGTAATATTGCTAGATGCGTTAGTCTTCTGTCTTCTGTCTCAGAGATCAGCGGTTAACTGAGAGCGCGTTCACTCCTATATATAGAGGTTCACGAGGACCCGCCCCCCTGGGATTTAATTGGTTACATTTCATACAGTTTGTTGTATGACCTGTCAATCACAATTTCCTCCTTTTTCATTGGATCATGACATTAATTTCAAATGTCAACAGTTGTGCTGAGTGGTTGATGTGATAGGACCTTCTATTCTGAACTTCTATTCTTCTATTCTGACCTTCTATTCTTCTATTCTGACCTTCTATTCTTCTATTCTGACCTTCTATTCTTCTATTCTGACCTTCTATTCTTCTATTCTGACCTTCTATTCTTCTATTCTGAACTTCTATTCTGACCTTCTATTCTTCTATTCTGACCTTCTATTCTTCTATTCTGAACTTCTATTCTGACCTTCTATTCTTCTATTCTGACCTTCTATTCTTCTATTCTTCTATTCTGACCTTCTTCTTGACTGTATGGTTAATGTGACAGGACCTTCTATTCTGTTCTATTAATACATCCATGATAGGACAAATCCAAACCTATTACTTTTCAAAACCTGCATTTATCAGCACTTCATCTTATGAGCCCTATCAGTGGAAGGAAAGGCCCTCACCACGTTCACCCCCTTTCTCCAGCGCACCTAGGATATAGTCCAGGCATTTTATGACATAACCTTGAACAAATTGCAACAGAAATGGTTTCAACTGTTTTTATCTCATAAATATGTTCTTTATAACATATCAAAAGTCCCCCAAAATCCCAGTGGTGGAAAGTATTGAAAATGCTCAAATAGATGATGCCATAATTTCCCATTGACGCCTATGTAAAAAAAAAAAATCTTGTCTGATGTCCATATAGTCCAGGCATTTTATGAGACAAAAGGTCAATATGGAAAAATTGCAACAGAAATTACTCTTTATAACATATAAAAAATCCCCCAAAATCCCAGTGGTGGAAAGTAATGAAAAATGCTGATAAAGGTATGTGACAAATTAAAATTAAATACCACAATTTCCCATTTTCACCTATGTAAAAAAAATGATTTATGCATGTTTTCTTGTCTGATGTCCACACTAAAGCTTCAACACTGTCCTCAATCAACCAGAAACTATATAGGATGCATCACAGTGCATATACAGAAATATATTTTTAAAGCGATTGGCATTTGGTGAAGAGAAAAGGGGTGAATCTCACACATATTGCAATAGAAAATCTGACATGTATTAATCAAATAGCTCAAACTCAAACTGCTAGGAGCCCTGGAGAGTTTAGAACCCTGGAGAGATCAGAAGAACCCTGGAGAGAACAGTCTACAGCCCTGTAGAGAACAGTAGAACCCTGGAGAACAGTAGAACCCTGGAGAGATCAGAAGAACCCTGGAGAGAACAGTCTACAGCCCTGTAGAGAACAGTAGAACCCTGGAGAGGACAGTCTACAACCCTGGAGAACAGTCTACAGCCCTGTAGGGAACAGTAGAACAATGGAGAACAGTCTACAGCCCTGTAGAGAACAGTAGAACCCTGGAGAACAGTCTACAGCCCTGTAGAGAACAGTAGAACCCTGGAGAGGGGGGAGCGAAAAAAAGGTTATGGTACAAGACTGTGTACATAATTAGCCTATTGTAAGAGTGAATAAAACTACGCATCCCAGAAACCATTGCGAATGATAGGCTACTCGTCTCTGCCTCAGTTTCAAACTTGCTTCAGAATTCCAGCTTGCTTCTTCATAAATGTAATCTTTGTCATGGTTAAGTGTTAATAGCCTATTAATGTTTTAGTTTGTGTTGTGTGTGTATATTGTGTGTGTGTGAGTGTGCGTGGATGTGTGCATAAGTGTGCTTTAGGATTTTAGATAGATGTCTCATGTTTATAGTATATGACCACAAGGTGGCAGCATTAGCTTCTGAATGAGTGACCTTTAACTTCATCCAACTTCTTCATGTTCTCTCTCTCTCTCTAGCTCTCTCTGTCAAAGCAGACTCACAGTCATTAGAGCCGACTCCACTAATGATGCCCAGTGCCCCCCCCCCCCTGCCCTCCTCCCCGTCTACTCACCCCCTCCCTCCCTCCCTCCCTCATCTGCAGGGAAACATGCAGCTCTGATGACTTCACAATATGGCCGGACTGAGACAGGGCAGAGAGGAAGTCATTAGAGGAATCCTGAGTTAACGAGGCAGTAGGACCAGCTCTCTCTCTGCTGTCACATCTCTCCAGCCGCCCAGACAAACCTCACAAACCGTCCCTGTAGACAGGTCTGCCTGCAGACCCAAACACTAGGGTGCATCTGATTGAGTTCACCAGCACAATGAAACCAATTTGGATCATTTAGTCCCAGAAGAGGGGATTTTACATTAATCTACACTAAATGTCAGAAGAACAGAGCAGCCGGTACCCAGTTTATTTCCAGTGTGGAATTACTGGCCCATTGATGGGATGAAACCGACTGTAGGTATTGTATGTTTTTGATGGTTTATTATTCTTTTTATCTCATCTTTAAGCTATCCCCTGCTTCTATAACACACACACCCACTCGCCCTCACTCTAGACTAAACACAGTGGCCTGCGAAGGTTGCCTTTAATCTGTCCATACTGTACCCTCCTCTCATCCTGTGTGTGTGTGTGTGTGTGTGTGTGTGTGTGTGTGTGTGTGTGTGTGTGTGTGTGTGTGTGTGTGTGTGTGTGTGTGTGTGTGTGTGTGTGTGAGTTGGGGAGGGAGTCAGGCAGGCTAGGAAAGGGACCGTGATGAACATTCCCCGAGGACAGTTGAACACTGAGACTGACTCATAATCTCACA
>NW_028176109.1:0-10000 GCF_949987555.1 Borostomias antarcticus
CCATTAGGTTCCTGGGTTACTTAGTCTGTAATATTTAATTACACAGCATGGGAAGTGACAGGGGATGCACAAAAGCACAAAATCTGGAGACACCTCGCACCGGGAGTGTGTATGCGTACGCGTGTGTGTGTGTGTGTGTGTGTGTGTGTGTGTGTGTGTGTGTGTGTGTGTGTGTCGGATCTGCGATGAGGCAGACAGCAGATGTAAGCGGGCTGAGTCTGCGGTCGACCAGTCAACACACGCGCGTCACACGAGCCCCACAGAGCCTCAGAAGGATGTGAATCTTTCATGACCGCGGAGATCCGCCGCTCGCTCGCTCGCTGTTTGAGGAAGCGGCGATGATGAGCGCAGGCGAGCGGAGAGGGGACGCCGCACGCTGGCAGGGTAGCGGTGACAACTAGGATGTCATCGGCACGCCTACTCAGCCATGCGTCTAAGTCAACAACACCTCTAGGTCCATATCACACACCACTCACTACTGCGCATACATGTTGTTGTATGTGCACGATGATGAGGACAATAGTGTGTGTGTGTGTGTGTGTGTAAACACAGTCAGAGCAGAGGGGAGCTTTGATGCATGTATATTTACATGGCCTCCCGTGTCACTGCTGTGTCACTCTCGCTGTTTGCTTGCTGAAGCGTTCCCTTCTCACCGTTCTCCAGTGACAGGGATGAAATGAACTCCCGGTTCTTCGCCGAGGCAAATTACAAGTCCATTAATTCAGCGTCTTGGGGCAGCTTTGAAAGTCTTCACTGACTCGATGCCCTCCAACTATGATTGGCAATTAATTTTTAAAGGCTGAAACAGCTTATAGTGGGCGTGTTAGCCTAGCCTAGAGAAGCTCTGTGGCTAAAGGCTGTTCTCTGCCTGCTGCAGTGCCACTGTACCCGTGTGTGTGTGTGTGTGTGTGTGTGTGTGTGTGTGTGTGTGTGAGTGTGTGTGTAGGCCTACCCTCCATTTCCTGAGCTGTGTAATTTAATCCCAAAGCATTTTCCCATTCACTTCACATGAGACGCAACGCGGCGACGAACCGCTAGCATGCTAAGCTTCTTCTTCATCCCTCTAAATAGGATTCCCCATTTATTTATGTATTGGAAATGTGGGGCAAAGAGGATTCAGTCCTTTTTTTGCTCGTTCGCCGCATCTTTGCGGGGAGGGAAGGCCTACAGTACATACTCCTATCTTGATTTAGGAGGAGGGAATATCCGCATTGTTGTGGAAGTTAAAATGGCTGCCCTCGAATTTAAGCCATGTTATGTTTATCTTGGAGAGTTGAGAAGTGTGTCCGTCTGCTGAGGCTGGCTGATAAGCGCTAGCTTTAGCACTAGCTTTAGCGGTTAGCCACGTTAGTCGGACTCTGGTCGACAGCGGGACTTTAAGTCCTTAGAGGGAGGAGTTTTTGTAAAGCGAGGGCGGTCCATTTTCAGAGTGGACTTTGTGTTATCATCACGCCGCTTGGGACTCGTCCAGCGACCACTCTTGCCAAGAATGACTCCAGCCCGCTCACATAAAACCCTGCGTACATCGGAACACAATTCTGATACTGTGAAGCAGGTGTACCTGAGTGAGATGACCCAATCACTAACATATACAGTAGCCTATACCATGTCATGTTACTGAACATTGAATGTTCCTCAACCAGGTCTTACAGTTACAGGGCTGGGTTCAAAAAATCGATTAATCGATTCTGAATCGATTCTGAATCAAATGATTCTGAATCGATTCATGAATCCAAAAATCGATCTTTTATTTAATGAATGAATGAATAAATGAAGGAATGAATAGTTCATTAATTCATTCATTAATTCATTGAATGATTCATTCATTCATTAATTTTTGGAAATCAGTATCGATACCCAGCCCTAGTATTGATGTGTTGCATAACTTGGCAGTCATGTAATTAAGGTTACAGCTAAAAAAAAACAGGTTTTAGTAACACTAACCGAATCGATATTGAATTGAATCGAATCGAATCGTGATAATCGATTCTGAACCTTGTGAATCGGAATCGAATCGATTCTTGAAATTCGACTCGATACCCAGCCCTATCTTACAGTTTGAGTGTGTCTGTTCTCCCACAGAGAAAGAAACTTTCCTGGAACCTTTTGTTCTGAGGGACTTGTTGCCGTCCTCGCTGGGGAGCTACTACCGTTACACCGGTTCTCTCACCACCCCTCCCTGCA
Organism: Borostomias antarcticus; assembly: GCF_949987555.1. NCBI lineage: Eukaryota > Metazoa > Chordata > Actinopteri > Stomiiformes > Stomiidae > Borostomias > Borostomias antarcticus. Next base: position 2,185 of record NW_028176109.1, read on the forward strand.
GCAAGGTGGTCGAGTGGATCATCTTCAACAGGCCTGTCTTAGTGTCCTACAAACAGGTGAGTCACCGTCGCAGTCACACACACACACACTCACACACACAGAGAGAGACACACACACACACACACACACACACACACACACACAGACAGGCACACACACACACACACACACAGTCACGAGCACGCACACATGCACATGCACACACACACACACTCACACACACACACAGACAGGCACACACACACAGTCACTCACACACACACAGTCACGAGCACACACACACACACACACGCACACACACACACACACACACACGCACACAATACAATATTGCCTTCCACATTCGTCCAATAATGGCTCCCAAACCTGCCCTAGTCTCCAGACCTACATAAATGTAACTATTACAGCAATTAGCCCACATTAACAATAACGTATTTGAGCCGCGGACATCTTTGCAACGCTACGGCTGAGACATCCATCTCTGTAATGTTCCGCTGCAATGTTTGGCCTCCCGAGGCCTCCTCTCTCTCCCTCTCCCTCCCACCCTCTCTCCCCTTCACCTCCCCAGTCCAGACAACCCTTGGCAGGCTCACATTCTAATGAGCTTGCTTAAGAGTGCTGCGGAACGAAGCCAAATGTGGAAGAGGTACTGGCTGTTCGGCTGTGAGCCGGAGAGGAGAGAGGCCTCAGGCCTCTGTGTGTGTGTGTGTGTGTGTGTGTGCGCGTGTGTGTTGCGGGGTAGTCGAGCGTTTCAGCCATGTCACGCCGATCTGTGGGGCCGCATTAAACATGTTCATCAGTCAGAGCTGTGGCGTTGGCCAGGGGACAGCCCTGGAGCCCGCCTCTGGCCCCCAGGGACCGACGCTCACACACACACACATACACACTCTACAGCTGTATCTGCTCCGAGATACTGCCAACAGCTAGCGGCTGGCGCGGACATTAGCATTCTCGTGCACACGCATACAATCTCCTACATCAGTAATATTTGCATTCTTATACATCCAGCTGGGTGGACGCTGCGCAGGTGTGGGGGGGCTGTTAGCTTCGCTGAGTAGCAGAGCGTACGCAGATAGTGCTGTCCGCCCCGGACGCAGCGGCCGCCCTCACCAGTGTCCAGATGAAAGGGCGGTCAGCTGCTTGGTCATGCGCATGCGTTAGAGGCCGCCGCGTCGGTACTGTAAAGTACGAGGAGGGACACCGCCGCGACCCCTGCTCCTCGCCAGGCAGCCCCAGGTGTCGTCGCGGAAGAGAAGGGGATCGGCCTGGCTCTCGTCTCGTGAATTCTGAGAGGATGGAGAGAGTAGGAGGAGGAGGAGGAGGAGATGAAACACATCAAGGCGCAGCTCCCCCAGGTGACCTTTCAGATGATTCGATTTGGCCCCCGGACGCATACTGCGGCGAATGACACCGCGTGACTTCTAGGGGCGCGGCGACGCCAGGATGTTTTCTTCAGCACCTCCGCCGCCGCCGCACCTGAGCTAGACGCCGGCGCCCCGTGATGCGCCTGGAGGCGGGGGCGGGGGGGAGGGGGGGACCGGCCTCTGACACGAGATAGACGATGCAAACACCGAGGAAGTAGTAAGTCACAGAGCTGTAATTGGGCTGACAGCACGCGCTCGTCCAGGCCGAGTTTGTTCCTTCCCGTCCCGTCCGAGGGGGCAGAGCTCCTGTCTCCAGGATGTTTAGCCCTTTCCCCATTAGGCTGTCTTTCTTCTCAAGTTGGCTCGGCTTTGAAGTCCATTGTTAGCCACTTTTTCCTGCTTTCTGGTCTAAAGAAAAGCACATTGAACAAGATGAAAGAGGTGGAGGAGAAACGACATTTGCACTCCATCTCCTTGTCTTGAACCTGTCTTTTACAGACCTCCCTCCCTCCCTCTCTCTCTCTCTCTCTCTCTCTCTCTCCATCTCCATCTCACTCAGTCCTTTGTTCTTGATCAGTAGTGGAAGTAGGTCATTGGGAGTGACAGTCGTAGCTCGGGGCTGGTTTCAACAGCAGATCGATGTGCAGCTATTCCTTCGCGACAGCTCCTCCTAAAATGCTTCCATTTGTAACATCTGGACTGTGTTGAGTGTGTGTGGGTCGAGAGCATGACTTTTCACTATCCGCGCCAGTGTCAGAGGCTTGTGTGTGTGTGTGTGTGTGTGTCGGGGGGGGGTTCTTGGTCACAGGCGCGAGATTTTTGACTGCTATTCCAGTGCATCTCTGTTCACGCGCCATGCTTTTGACATATGAAGGATTTTATAGTGTGTTTGCATCACACTATAAACAATTAATAGTATTTATAAGTAAAACGGAGAAAACGAGAATAATAATTTGATTTATTTTGCCTTTGGCGTCTGTTGATGAGAATAAAATAGTTTGTTCTGTCCCAGAATACCAAAATGTTTTCTAAAGTAGAAGGAGAATGAAAGTGTTTACGATGGGACAAGGAAACACATTTCTGAGCGTTAACTTTATTGTGACCCCGTGTCCAAACCGTCACAATGTTGGACATGTATGAAAATAGGAAAAGGCACATTGTGTTATTGACTATACAGTCAATACAGTCTTTCATCATAACCATAACCATCATAACCAACCAATCATACCAATCAACCAATCATAACCATGCTCGCCAGGCGCCCTCGTCCAGCACGGCTTCATAGGCGGCGGCAAACGACAACGACTTTGATATGAACCCAACGTTTACAATGAATGAATGACCAGATTAACGCTCCGCTATGAGCTATTAAAGGAATTCCAATGAATAAATCAATTGTAAGACTGCAATGAACGCCTTTGGTACAAATGACACACCCCCCTCTCCATGTGCGTCATTTGTTTGCGCATGAATAGCTTAGCCGCGTGATAGCTTGTTGCACCTTCCCGAATGGCGCACCTTTGGGCAAAAAAAACGTGTGTGTGTGCGTATATACGCGCAACATATGTGTGTGTGTGTGTGTGTGTGTGTGTGTGTGTGTGTTGAGGAAATGTCAGTGCGGTAAGGATTATTATCATCCGACCGTGTTGTGGTTTTCTCAAAGACAGAAATCCCCAGCCTACAGCCCACAGAGATTTCAATCCTACTAATCTGTTTTTTCAGGGGTATGTTGCCATATTAGGTATTATCAAATCCTAGTCTGATTAAAAGATTAGGAACAGGGGCCCGTATGGCCTGACATTAACTAGGCTGGTGTTCCAGAGCTGGAGGATACTCAGAAGAGAGGGGGGGGGTGTTTAGGAGTGCTGGTGCTGGGCTGAGATACAGTAGCTACTGTACGGCTCTTGTGAATGGAATGAATGCTATGATACACCGCCTGTGGAGGGATGAGAGACAGGCCGTACACACACACACACACACACACACGCACACACACACACACACACACACACACACACACATCTAACAGTGGGGGCCGTCTGTGTTCTCTAGGCCGTCTGTGCCAGACTAGCAAACAGTCGATGCAGAACAGACAGGGCAGCGTTTCCATTGTTTGCTTATCCCACAACCTCAACCCTTCCTTTCACACACACACACACACACACACACACACACACACACACACACACACACACACACACACACACACACACATACACACACACACGCACACACACAGTGAAACAGAGGACACAACTTAATCCATCTCGCTCTTCATGGCCTGTCTGCCTCTCTCACCTGATCCCTCTCTCTCTTTTCTCAATCTACTCCATCAAATCTCTCTTTCTCCAGGACCGTGATTCTCTCGTCTGTCTCTGATTGTTTTCAGCCCGAAGTCCGTTCGTTTTTTTACCCACAAGCCCACTCTCGCGCTTCTCCGCTTGAAGCCGTCGCTTTACGATTCGGACGGGCAGATGCGCGTTCACCTTCTCGGACGTCATCATCCATCGCGCACCGCCTGGTCCGGGGGGGCGCACTCGTCCGCCGCTCTTCGGGAGGTCACCCTGCGAGGCGCGTCCAGTGGGGGGCGGGGCCAGGGGGGGGGGGGGTTGGGGGGGGGACACGGGCCGGCTCCTGTTTTACGTGTCTTGACCTCGCCGTCTCCCCGCTCTCTGTAATTAGACGGCGAGCGTCTGAACGCCCGCTCTCGGCCTCGCTGGACAGCGCCAGAGCGCTCCGCGTGTCTGGACGGGAGGCGGGGGAGGAGGGCGCGGGGGAGGAGGGCGCGGGGGAGGAGGTCGCGGGGTCACGGAGAACCGTCTGCCAGGACAAAGACGGCGAAGAAGAGGGAAGCAGACAATTCCACAGACGAGTTAGACGACATTGGCGTTGCTCTTTCGAAGTCCAGTCGGCAAAATTGGATTGTGAAAAGCGACATTGAAATGATTACGCTGTTCCGTTTCTAAATAGGTATTCTATTATAGATTCTCAAAATGTGAGAGCTGACCATGTCTCTCCACTAGGGGCAGGCCTGTCCATTTTAGACCGCACTTCCAAAGACGTTAAGGTTAGAGTAAATCTAATCCCTTCTTTACCTGTCTGTCTGGTTGTCTGTCTCCTGTCTGTCTGTCTGTCTGTCTGCCTGCCCGTCTGTCTGTCTGTCTGTCTGTCTTTCTCCTGTCTGTCTGCCTGCCCGTCTGTCTGTATGTCTGTCTCCTCCCTGTCTGTCTGTCTGTCTGTCTGTCTCCTTCCCGTCTGTCTGTCCATCTGTCTCCTCCCTGTCTGTCTGTCTGTCCATCTGTCACCTCCCTGTCTGTCTTTCTGTCTGTCTGTCTGTCTGTCTGTCTGTCTGTCTTTCTCCTGTCTGTCTGCCTGCCCGTCTGTCTGTCTGTCTGTCACCTCCCTCCCTCCCTGTCTGTCCATCTGTCACCTCCCTGTCTGTCTTTCTGTCTGTCTGTCTGTCTGTCTGTCTGTCTCCTGTCTGTCTGCCTGCCCGTCTGTCTGTCTGTCTGTCTCCTCCCTGTCTGTCTGTCTGTCTGTCCATCTGTCTCCTCCCTGTCTGTCTGTCTTTCTCCTGTCTGTCTGCCTGCCCGTCTGTCTGTCTGTCTGTCACCTCCCTCCCTCCCTGTCTGTCCATCTTTCTCCTCCCTGTCTGTCTGTCTGTCTGTCCATCTGTCTCCTCCCTGTCTGTCTGTCTGTCTGTCCATCTGTCACCTCCCTGTCTGTCTTTCTGTCCATCCGTCTCCTCCCTGTCTGTCTGTCTGTCCATCTGTCTCCTCCCTGTCTGTCTGTCTGTCCATCTGTCTCCTCCCTGTCTGTCTGTCTGTCCATCTGTCTCCTCCCTGTCTCTCTGTCCGTCTCTCTGTCCGTCTCTCTGTCCGTCTCTCTGTCCGTCCGTCTCCCAGCTGGAGGCGTTCTACTCCATCTTCACCACGGAGCAGCAGGACCACGTGAAGTCGGTTGAGTACCTGAGGAGCAACTTCCGCCCCGTTCAGGCGCTGGACGACCGGGACGTCTACAAGTCTGCCGTGAAGGACGCCTGGCTGCCGGACATGACGGACAGCCTGGGCAACCCGTACGGCACCGAGGCTTCCAAAGGTAGGGCGGGACCTTGCGCCTGATTGGATTATCCATCTCCACCCATTCCATTTGTATCATAAGCCATGTTTCCATCCACTTGTCAATCGAATTGTGTGAGGATCTCTAAAAATATGAATGTGAATAAAGCCGGTGAACGTGCGTTTCCATCTAGAGCTTCAAATCGGATAAAGCATTTATCACAAAAGACTTTTATCGAACGAGAGAAAATCCGACGAGATCGACAGTACAAACTTTTTGTCGATTTTCATGACTTTTAATCGAATTTTACTGTTTCCATAAGGCATTTTTAAGTGATATAACTTAATTCGCATAAAACGTGTGGATGGAAACATGGCTATAGAGTGCTGCTCCATCTTTAGATATCCGTTGACAGACTGCATCTGTTGAGATGAGTAGAACCCTAAAGGTTCTGTTGTAGAAGAGGGGCGGTCCCTGAGGTACGGTCCGAACGCCGGAGCCAGGCGGTGCTTCTGGAAGGTTCTCTGCCGGATCTGTTCCCCTAACAGACGGTCCTGTGCTAGGAGGCCCAGCGGTGGCCAGTGGTCTTTCAAGGCTGGCTCTCCACAGCACCTACTGTACACCTGTGTGTGTGTGTGTGTGTGTGTGTGTGTGTGTGTGTGTGTGTGTGCATCACGTGTCCCCTGGCTCTCTCAGGGAGTCAGTTAGCATCTGTGCCGTGTCAGAGGGGCAAGCAGGTGTTTTTTTTTTCTCTTTCTCCGTTTCTCCCTCGGAGTGGAGAGATAGAAGCAAACATAATGAAGTCACACACACACACACGCGTACACACACACACACACGCACGCGCACACATGTGCAAACAGACACACTTACATATGTGCTCCTATGGCTACGCAGCCCATGTGAGGTACTGTATGTCCTTGAAAGCTGCAGTTGTGCACATTTGCTGGGAGCACATCTGTGACGCTGTGGGGGAGAGAACAGAGCAGAGCAGAGAAGAATAGAGCAGAATAGAGCAGAGAAGAACAGAACAGAACAGAGCAGAGAAGAATAGAGCAGAATAGAGCAGAGAAGAACAGAATAGAACAGAATAGAGCAGAACAGAGCAGAGCAGAATAGAGCAGAGAAGAACAGAGCAGAGAAGAACAGAGCAGAATAGAATAGAGCAGAATAGAATAGAGCAGAATAGAATAGAACAGAGCAGAGAAGAATAGAGAAGAATAGAGAAGAATAGAGCAGAACAGAGCAGAACAGAGCAGAACAGAGCAGAACAGAGCAGAATAGAGCAGAATAGAGCAGAATAGAACAGAGCAGAACAGAATAGAGCAGAATAGAATAGAATAGAACAGAGCAGAATAGAATAGAACAGAACAAAATAGAGCAGAACAGAGCAGAGCAGAACAGAACAGAACAGAACAGAACAGAACAGAACAGAACAGTACAGAACAGAACAGAACAGAGCAGAGCAGAACAGAACAGAATAGAGCAGAACAGAACAGAACAGAACAGAACAGAGCAGAACAGAGCAGAACAGAGCAGAACAGAACAGAGCAGAACAGAGCAGAACAGAGCAGAGCAGAACAGAACAGAACAGAACCGAACCGAACCGAACAGAACAGAGCAGAGCAGTACAGAGCAGAGCAGAGCAGAACAGAACAGAATAGAATAGAACAGAACAGAACAGAGCAGAACAGAGCAGAACAGAACAGAGCAGAGCAGAGCAGAACCGAGCAGAACAGAACAGAACAGAACAGAGCAGAACAGAACAGAGCAGAACAGAACAGAACAGAACAGAACAGAACAGAACAGAGCAGAGCAGTACAGAGCAGAGCAGAACAGAACAGAACAGAACAGAACAGAGCAGAACAGAACAGAGCAGAACAGAACAGAACAGAACAGAACAGAACAGAACAGAGCAGAGCAGTACAGAGCAGAGCAGAGCAGAACAGAGCAGAACAGAACAGAACAGAACAGAGCAGAACAGAACAGAACAGAACAGAACAGAACAGAACAGAACAGAGCAGAACAGAGCAGAGCAGAGCAGAGCAGAACAGAGCAGAGCAGAGCAGAACAGAGCAGAACACGGCCATCATACTGATCCAGCAGGTCTGTAGAGGGAGGCCATATGGCCCCTATACTCCTCTCTGCAGCATGCTGCATAACCGTGCCATGGGGTGTGTGTGTGTGTGTGTGTGTGTGTGTGTGTGTGTGTGCGTGTGTGTGTGAGCATGCGTGCGTTCATTCGGCCGATACGCGCATCTATGTGCATGTACAGTACACACGTACATGCCTGCGTACGAGGAAGTCGGTGGGCGGGACTCCAGGGAGGCGCGGGAGGAGGAGCCAGACCCCTGCAGCCAAACGCCCCTCAGCCTGGTCAGACCTCTTCACAT
>NW_028176107.1:5000-7500 GCF_949987555.1 Borostomias antarcticus
AGTAAACCCATTCACCAGACAGATATAGCTCTTATAGGTAGTAAACCCATTCACCAGACAGATATAGCTCTTATAGGTAGTAAACCCATTCACCAGACAGATATAGCTCTTATAGGTAGTAGCAGTCTGCTGCCCTGCCATCACACACACACACACTCTTGATACAGGAAGCTGAACGACGTTGCAGTAGCGCGTGTTCAGGCAAGCCTTGTCTACATGCCACGGGTGTCTGTGTGTGTGTGTGTGTGTGTGTGTGTGTGTGTGTGTGTGTGTGTGTCACCAGCCACACCAAGCCAATTAGAGAGAAAGCCCTTGTGTTAACTACTGCGATCACTCTAAAATCTGTGAAGTTCCACAATCCCTGCTGGCTGGGTTTGACTTTCAAACCGCCTCACATCTCAAAAAACTGCTGCCGAAAAAGAATTGGGTGTTTTAGAGGGTTACAGTGTGTGTGTGTGTGTGTGTGTGTGTGTGTGTGTGTGTGTGTGTGTGTGTGTGTGTGTGTGTGTGTGTGTGTGTGTGTCTGCGCGTGCGTGTGTGTGTGTTTGTGTGTGTGTGACAGTCAGGGCTTAGCCAAACAGAGCAGGGTTGCTTGTTTACCCTCAGGGTCCGTCCCTGCCGAAAGCCTGCAAATGAGCTGACGGGTCAGATAAGAGCCTCCCGGGGGGCGCCCCCCCGCCTGCACTTCTACCTCACAGAGTTTGGAGCCAATTTGTGTTCTTGTCAGGTTCCTTGTTGGACACCCTCCCCCCTCAACCGCACACACACACACACACACACACCCTGCAGTCATCTCATTTGTACCAGTCTGTTCCACTGATGTTCTCCTCACAATAATTAACAGTTAAATATGAATGATAATAATAATAACAATAATAACTAGAAAGTACATTTCCTGGAGAAAATGTGAGGTGGGCTAGCTGCTGCAGCTGTATGTAACAGCTACTGCTAGAACTACTACGGACCAGGCAATCTCCATGCACCCACCGGCGAAGACCATGTGTCTCTAGCCCACTCAGGGGCTGAGTTGTGGTGTCCGTGGCGTGGACAGTGGTGTGGTGGGGAGACTCCGCCCCCTCAGGTCATAGCTGGGGGCGAAGCAGTGCAATGACCCCCGGGCAATCTCTATGCACCAACCGGCGAAGACCGTGTCTCTAGCCCACTCAGGGGCTTAGTTGTGGGTTCCGTGGCGTGGATAGTGGCGTGGTGGGGAGACTCCGCCCCCTCAGGTCAGAGCCAGTCGTGGACAGTGTACCACTCTCCGGGCCAACCACCTGCCCCCACCGGTGAAGACTGTGTGTCTCTAGGCCACTCTGGGGCTGAGTTGTGGGGCCCGTGGCGTGGATAGTGGCGTGGTGGCGAGGCTCCGCCCCTTTTGGTCATAGCCAGTCAGGGACGGTGTACTCCTCTCCGGACTACCCACCGGCCCCCACCAGTGAAGATCATGGCCCTTTTCCAATACCAAGTTCACACAAGTTGGGACTTGTGTCCTTGCTAGTCCGGACTTTGGAAGTTCTCATCGGAGTATGAACTCCCGAGGACGGGAGGACGCAGGTTCAGTCATTCAGCAGTTGGAACAGCAGCGTCCTTGATGACGTCACCATCTCAGCTGTTTTGTATGGACACCGGCAGCCGCCATTGCTAGGATTTTGAAAAGCGTTTTAAACAGTTTTAAAGTAAATATTGTTATTGTTTTCATAGCTTTTCAGGTGGATAATTACCACCATTGAAGCCAATTATGTGAACATTTTATCCAAATAACATCTGTTTCTACTAGTTTAGATTATTTAGAGGTATTTTCAATGGTGTTGCCCTAACAACCGTTAGCACAGCCGCTTGATGCGAAATGAATTCTGGGATATCTGTCTGTCTCAAGTCCTCACAAGTCTGCTCACATGCATCCTCCATAAAATGGGCGGAGCAAGAACACATCCTGGCATTTGATGCAGACTTGGTACTTGTGTTCTTTTGAATTGGAACAGTACTTGGGCTCCGACTGATGACATTTCACAAGTTCACAAGGACGCAAGTACGGACAAGTACGCATTTTGGAAAAGGGCCCATGTGTCTCTATTCCACTTTAGCTGAGTTCTGTGCTCCCACATTAGTTATGAAAGGGTGCCTGCACCTTTAAGAGAGGCTGCACATGCACACAAATTAAAAAAAAAGCAACAGCTGCCAACACTCTAATCCCAACTGACACTCTGATCCTAGACATGGTCCGCTTCAGACAGCTCTATCGCAAAAACTATAAATGTTACAGCTTATATTTTGACACCATAGGAATCCTGAGAACTTGCAGAACATTTCTATGTTTAATATGTCCGTATAGCTTAAACACTGTAGGCATGGCAACAAGTTAGAAAAAGGGTAAAAATGCAAAATTAGCAGCTCAAAGGTTAGAGTCCGGCACCATATGTTTCAAAGGGGAGCGCAGTTGCAGAACACATTGTCATACCGTGAAAACTATAAGTCACACAGCTTAGATAATTACGTTGTA